>NW_002987766.1:83824-120899 GCF_000006295.1 Pediculus humanus corporis | reverse complement strand
AAAAAAAAAAAATTTAAACAAAAACAACCGAATACAATCAAAAAAAAATTTAATAAAATTTAATAAAAACAAATCAAAAAATAAAAAAAAAAAATTTTTAAAGTAATAATTATGACGATAATAATAATAATAATAATTTTTAGTAAAAAATAAAAACAAAAAAGGAAAAAAAAATTCTCTTATTTTGTTTGTTTTTTTTTTCTCTTCTGGTTGTGCTTGTGTATTTTTATCCTCCTTTTCTTTCTCTTTCTTTTTCTATTTTTTTTTTGTATAAATAAATAAATTCTCATTCTTTCTGTTTTTTTTCTCATCATTATTATTATTATTACTGTAAAATTAAAATATTGGAAAACAAAAAAAGAAAAAAAAAATGTTTTATATTTTTTATTGTGTTACATATAATAAATAATAAAATAGATTTTAGTAAGCTTTTATTTATTTTTATTTTTACTTTTATTTCATTATTATTATTATTAACCGACGGTTTTTTTTTTAAATAATAATTATTATTATTATTAAATGAAAATGAAAAAGAAAAAAAGAAAAGAATAAAAGTCAAAGTAAAATTTGTTTATTAATTGACTCTCCTTTCGATGCATATTTTTTTTGCTAATATATATGATAATAATAATAATAAGTTTTACTTTTTCTTTTTTTTTTTGTTCTTTCCCTCCCCTCTCCCCCCTTCGTTATTTACAAAATGATAAAAATATTATTTTTTAAAATTTATTTTTCCTTTCGATATGTTATCAAGTTGTTATTATTATTATTATTAATAGATATTGATAACATTCTAATCAGTTATTGACATTGTTTTTAACGTCCTATTTTTTTTTTTTTATTTAAATAATTATCACTCCATTTTATTAAGAAAAATAAAAATTTATATTTTAATAAGAAAAAAACAAAAAGGCAAAATTAAATTAAATAACAATAAATTCAAATTTATTAATAATAATAATAATAATTCATTGTGAAAACAAATTTTTTTTGTACTATCCCGACATCGAAATTCTTTTTAAAGATGCATCCCATAATTTTTCTTTATACAAAATGGCTGCCTTCTCTGGATTTTGTGATTTTATTATTCCCCTTCCGACGACGGCTACATCCGCACCTTTTTCCAAAACAACATATTCTGGACTGTTGTAATTTTGTCCCAAACCGTCAGAACCTTCTTCAATTTTAACACCCGGAGTTAATTGTATCAAATGTGGTACTTTTATCAATTCTGGAGATTGGCAAACTAATCCAATTACGTAATCAGAATGTTTTTCCGCCATTTTGACCGTTGCTATTATACATGTGGTAACAAGAGAAACAAAAAAAATTTAAATTAAATTAGCCAGACGCCATTATTAAATTAATTATTAAAATAGAAACAAAGAGGGTTTTCTTTCCCTCCCTCTCCCCCCCAGCTCCCTTTTATATACCCGTTGAATATTCTTTTCCTATGAGATTTCCCTGACAGCTAAGTTCAGCAACGATGAAACAACCTTTTTCTTCGTCGGTCTTAACGCAAGATTTAAGAGCATCAATGATTGATTCGCCGGAAATTGAATGAGTCGTTACAATATCAGACCAATTTTTAATTAGTTTATATTGAAGATTTACTGTGTTTCCTATGTCTGAAAACTTTCTGTTTGTTTTAGAAAAAAATAAAATAATTAAAAATTTTAATTTAAAAAAATAAATTGTTTACTATCGAATGGTAATAACAAACCTGTCTTCCATAATTAAAAAATTATTATTTTTAGCTATTTTCATTAATTCAAAATATGAATTTTTATTAAAATCTTCTATTGTATCAAAATGTGTTTTAAATATGCAAATGTGAGGACCAATTTCTGATGCTAACTTTATTAACTCGTTTGAATTATCAACATCAGCAGCAACACACAACAAACTTTTTTTCATTTCGATTATGTCGAAAAGTTTTCTAGCTATTTTACATTTGGCTAATTTACTTCTCTCACCGAATGTTAAACTCAAACGATTCTTTATCACATCTGAAATAAATTTCAACATGATTTGTAAAGAACCAAATAAAATAATAATAATAATAATAAAAAGAAAACAATAATTGTTCAAAACATTTTGTTTTGCAATATCGTTTACCATTATTTGTTCCTGGATTCGTTTTAAAATTTGTCAATCTAACTCTTGATACATATTCTTTGACTTCCTTAAATGTTTCCTCCGATATTTTTTTATGTTTGACAAGTGTTTCTAATATTTTATCCAATGACATTAATATGTTAACATGTAATCCCTGATCCTGTAAGTTTTTAACACCTCCTTGTTCCCTATCCAAAACAACAATGGCATTCGAAACTTTTAAACCTTCCGATTTTAATTCCTGAAAAGTGTAAACGATAAGTTAAAAATTTAAAAAATTTTATTTCAACCGGATGCAGTGAAGATTTTTTATAAATTTTTTTTTGGTACCTGCACAGTTTCGAGTATGCTTGACCCACTACTGACAACATCTTCAATAATTATACAATTGTCTCCTTTATTAAACCTTCCTTCAATCATTTTTCTCGTTCCATGATCTTTAACTTCTTTTCTTCTGATTAGCATTGATTTATCAACATTAACCGAAACGAGTGTCGCCATGGGTAACGCTGTATAAGGAACACCACAAACATGTTGAAATTTTTCATTAACGGATTTTTGAATAAGTTCAACAAGAAGATCGGTTAATAATTTCTAACGATTAAAAAAATTATTTTCCCTTAAAACACGTTAAAATAAAATTTAAATTTAAATAAAAAAAAAAAAAATATAAAAACCACCTTTAGGGTATAAAAATTTTTAATGATATTTTTAAATGACTGTGCCCTTGACTTATTAAAAAAAATAAAGTAAAATAAATAATCACCACGAGGAAAAATAAATTAAAATTAATTAAAATTAATAAAAAAAAATTTTTTTTTAAACTTACCATTAAGTCTGGATGTGAAACTATAACGCGAAGATCGAAATAAATCGGTGAAAAAACTCCGCTTTTTAATTTATAATTACCGAATTTTACTACTTCTATTTCGAATAATCTTATTATTAATTTTTCTAATTTATTTTCCATCGTTAAATTTAAAAAAAAAAAAAACAAAAAATCAAACGAAAAAAAAAAAAAACACTTGTTGTTAAGAAGCAGTTAACACACAAACTGTTAAAACGCAAGTGGAAATTTACAATGTTTGACGTGGAACAAGAGTTTAACAGTGTTGCCAACTTTTTTTTCAATCCTTGAATTTTGTTTTGTTTATGTTTTTAAAAATCTATTCCTTATCCGTTCTTAATATTTATTTACGTTTTTACGAGGATTAGGATTTAAAAAAATAAAAGTTTCTTTTTTTTTTTTTTTTTGTTGTTAAATATAAATAAATTCTAAATTATTATTATTATTATTATTATAATTATTATTTATCAATCCTATAATTTCTATTGTGTTAAAACATTATTATATATATTTATATATATCGAAATCGTTAGTTTTATGTTTATTATTTAATTACAATTTATTTTTTTTTATTATTATTTTTATTTCTATTTTTATTTATTTATTTAAATTCCCACTTTTATTTATTTATTATTATTATTTGTATTAAATCAAAAAATCTAACGCTGTATACAATTATTATTATAAAAAATTTACATCGATTTTTATTTTTATCTTTTTTTTTTTTTTTTTTTACATAAAAAAAACATTTTAAAATTTTTATTATTATTAATAATAAAGATGTCTATTATACTAAATTTATATATATGTATATATATATATATAAAAAAGTCCACAATTTTTCTATCAATCGTATAGAAAATCAAAAAAAAAAAAAAAAAAAAAAAAAAAAAACAGAATAAAACGATAAAGGAATGCTAAACTCATGTCGAACCCTTAATAAATCAAATAAAAAAAAATCATAACAAAAAATTTTCTTTTTTTTCTTTTTTTTTTTTTTACCTATCCAAAACAAAATTCACCTGAGATTCGAGATTTAAACGCGACGATATAATTGAATAACAAGAGAAAAAAAAAATTTCGAATGACGATAGCGTGGAATGAATTAATAAAAAAAAATGTCGTCCTTTAAAAAATCGACGAATAAAAAAAATAAAAAAAAATTAAGCCGTATCATAAACGTCATCAGTCAGTCAGTGACGTCATCACCGTCATAGAGTAAATAATTATTGTAATCACGATGATAACGAGACAATTAAATTGTCAGACTTTAAAACTTTTCCTTCCTATTTTTTATTTAATTAATTAACAAAACATTGATTTAATCATAATTTTAACCTTTAAAACCTTTTTTTTCATATTTTGTTACCTATTATTATCATTATTATTATTTTACCCAACGTAATAAAAAATTAATAAATTAATTTAAAAACAAGTAAAAAAAAAAAAAAACAAAAAATTAAAAATCAAAAATCACACAAGTAAAATAAAAATTAATAAATAAATAAAAAAACAAAAAAATGTTTTTTTTTTTTTTTTATCGAAATCGATCGATACGATTAATCGAAAAAATGAAATCGATTACGATAATGATAATAAAAAAAAGCGCAAAAAGCTTTCTTTTTGTTTTGTTAAATTAAAATAAAATCAAAAAAAAAAAAAAAAACCACAAATACATATTAATAAAATCAAGAAGAAAAAGAGACATTTTTTCTTTCATTCTTTTTTTTCTTTTCTATTTAAATTTAATAAATAAAATCTCGTTTCATCATCATCATTATCATCATCTATCGATTTTTTATTTGCTTCGTTTATGCATTAAAAAAAAAAAAAAAAAAAAAAAAAACGAATAAAATGGTTTTAAAATCCATTAAAACGTATAAAAAAAAAAAAATTTTAAATAAAATTTGTGGAAGTAAATTTTCAACCGATTCTTATAGACTTTCAACTTATATATTATCATTATTATTATCATTATTATATTTTAAAGTATTTATACCTAAAAAAAACCTTTTTTTTTTTTTTTAAGTCTTACTTGTGGACGGTAAGGTAGGTAAGCCTTACCTTTTTTATAAAAAATATACATTTAGTAATGTTGGACGTTATATTATTCTTTTTTTTTTTTTTTTTTTTTTTTTTTTTTTTCGAAATTTCTAATATTATTATTATTCACGGGATTTTAATTTAATGTTAATAATAATAATAATAATAATAATAATAATAAAGAATTTTTTAAATAATATTTAATAACGTTTTTTTTTTTTTTTTTTTTTAAATAACACCGAGAATTTGAAAATGGCAAATCGCTTCTATGCATTATTCGGTTTTTTTTTTTTTTTTTGCTTGCCGTTAATGCCCTAAATAATAAATTTAAATAACAAATCGAGAAGAGGGAATAATAATAATAAAAATAATAAAAATAATAAAAAATAATAATAAAACCGCCTTCTCTAAAAGAACGAACATATAAACGACGACTACTACACTCTGTGTTTTCTTTGTTAGTATATAAAAATTATGGTACAAATTTTAAATTTATTTATTTATTTATTCCATATTCAGCCCTTGTCTCTTTTCCTCCTCTAACATGGCATCTAATTCATCAGTCAAATTTGCCAACATGTTACCTATATCGGACAAAACGTCGGCGGGTTCTTGTCCTTGAGTTTCTCCCGTCCTTCCCTCGCCGGCATATTCCGTTCCCTGACACCTGGCTCTTTGTTTTATTGTTCCCGCGTTTTCATTTGCAAAAGGTATGGAATCCGATTCGGTGCTTGAACTCGACTGGAAAACAATTACAACAAAACGTTTAAACGCACGAGCATACCAAAAAAAAAAATTTTTCCAATTTTCCCGGTTTGAAATTCACCTTAAAACTGGCATCGGATCCGTTTCTTACTTGCGCTAAAGCTGCTATGAGTTGTTGTTCGTCTTCCTGATCGTTTTCGTTCCTCCAATTCAAATGCAACGTTTCTAGTTGACTGGTTAACTCTGATGAAGGCGACGGAGAACTATAATTTGGCAGAGGTACCGAGGAATGTGCGTGAAGCTCTACTATTGTTGTCTGTTGATGTGCTCCATTGTCTTTGGGCGTGTTACAGTCTGATTATCACAGAAAAAAAAAAAAAAAAAAAAAAAAAACTTAATAATGAATCCAAACTCTCGAACGTTTTTTTTACGTTACGTCACAATTGAATTTATTTCCGTACCTAATGAAGTTTGCAGATCGTTCGGATGAGAACTCTGCCTTTTTGGAGGCGATGGAGGACGTCTTCTCAAGGCGGGAGTATTGTAATTAATTATCGGACTATTGTGAATCAATGCCGAATTGCTTTCGGCCACGGAATATCTGTATTTATAATCGTAGATTCCACTTATTGGAGGCATAGAAGGAGGGACTGTACATTTCTCTGACATATCTCCCGAAGGATCAGATTGTATCAAATCCGCGTCTTTTAAGGGTTCTGAAAAAACGATTACATTTTGAAATTCGTTACGTTTTCGTAAAGAGAGAGAAAAAAACAAACAAACAATCAACGAAACGTAATTTTTCTTACCAGAATTAAATTCTTTCATGTCGTATATGTTATACGAAGGCTTTTCGAAATAATGTGAAGCCGTATTTCTGGTAGCCGGAATTTTAGCAACAGGTCTGGGCCTGACCAAACCGCGAGGACGAGGAAGAGTTCCGCCGCCCTATAATTAACACGTAAATAAATAGATTTAGAGTTGTTGACGTTTTGCGTGAATTATGGGAATAAAATCATTATCATCATCATCATCATCATCACCTCGTGCAAGGCCACAATGGCTTCGTTCGTGGGTGTTATGTCTCCATCTTCGTAAGACCTTCTCCATCCTCCGCAATGTACTTGCAAATTATTACCGGTGTTGAAATTACTATTATTGTAATAAAAAGTTCCAGTGTTTTCAGAACTGAACGTATGATGCGTTCCTCCCATTCGTTCTCCATCTTCTAAACTTTCTAAAGATTTTCCTCTACCGCCTCGTATCTACAAAAAAAAAAAAAAAAAAAAAAAAAATTTCCCAATTTGAAAAAAAAAATTTTCCGCATAATCAAACGATATAAATCTCATTGAAAAACAAATAAAAAAAAAAAAAATTTACATTTGCAAAGTGAAGTAAAAAAAAAAAATAAAATAAATAAATTTAAGTTAAGAAAAATAAATAAACTAAAATTTACGTTTTACACTAGCGTTAAGCAGTAGCGTATGTATGTAAGTACACCGGGTAAATGGGTGCGTGGGTGGGGGGTTTTTTGTGTTTTGGAGACGACGTACCTTGATTGGCACAATATCCGGACAATAAGGCGACGTGTATCCTAACTGCTGTCTCGTAGTATCCAAATCCCAATGATGTTGAAAAGATCTCGTCATCGTGTTGTGATATGGAACTTCAACACTTCCTGGACTTGGTGTGTGAAGCTCAGCCTAACGTGACATACATTATACATGCAACTACTTTATTTTGTTTTTTATTAATTAATTAATTTTTTTTTCCCCGTTTTTCTTTTTTTTTTTTCCTTCCCCCCATTATTTATTTCGCTAGCTTAGCTAGGGAAAGCAACGTTGAAAAAAAAAAAATAATAATCATTTCGAAAAAAATAAACAAAAGAGAAAGATGGATGCAAAACATTCGAGTGAAATAAATAAAATAAAAAAAGGCAAAAACAATGAAAACGTTCATCGTGAAAAGAGAAATAATACGGGGGGGGGGGGCGGATGAAGAGGGAAAAAGGAGAGAGAGGAAGAAAAAAAAGGAAAAACGCTTTCAAGCAAACTTCCAACTTCAGCAACAGCACCACGAGGGAGGGATAGAGAAAGAGAAAAAGAGAGAAAGAGAGAGAGAGACCGCAAAATAATTTTTAACGCTCAACTCAAATAACTTTAAGGCAAATTTTTTTTTTTTTTGAATCTCTTTATCTCTATATTCACCTGTCAAAAACTGGAAAAAACTTAAATTTACTGTTTTCGAATTCGAGTACTAATAAATTAAACCGTTTCAAAAGTTAAATGGAAAAACGCACGAAAAAAAAGAAAAATGGATGACGAGAAAATATTTTTTTTTTTTTGTTTTAAATCGAAAGAAAAGGAATTTTTCAGTTCGAATAAATTATTATCAATATCATTGTTATCATTATCATATTTAATAATATATATAAATAATTAAGGTCGTACACGGGTCAATAATGACGTCATCGTCTCATACACAAAACTTTTCCTAATAATTTCTTTTCATTTATCGAATCGCAAAACCCAACGCAATTGTTTATTATTATTATTATTATTACTTATCAAAATTAATTTTTCCTTCTCTCTTTTATTTTTATTTTTCTTTTCCTTTTATACTCAATCTCATTCGAAATAATAATAATAATGATAAATAAATTACAAAAAAAAAAAATTAATTACGACTTTGGAAAAATCCAGTAAGTAAAGCCTATTTAATATTTATTAGATTCGTAAACTATAAAACTTTCGATAACTATAATTATTTCTTTCTCTCTCTCTCTCTCTCTTTCTCTCTTCTTTTTTTTATTTTATTTTTAAAAGATTATTTAAATAAATGTTAAACAAATGTCGAAAAGTAATATTTTTTTATTTAGAAAAAAAAAAAAAAAAAATGGAAAGATTAAAAGGTCAAAAATATAACCTCATTATTTCTAATACAAAAAAAAATAAAAATAAAAAACTAGAGAGGTCAATCGCCACACTTCGAGTTCGTAAATTAAAAAAAAAAAACGAAGAGAGAAGAGGGAGAGAGGGGAGGGGGGAAAAAGAAAAACAAATAAAACGTCGTGGTTTTAGAATTAAAAAATAATCAAATTAAATTTTTTTAATCAATTTAAAAAAAAAAAAAAAAAACAAAAAAAACAAAACATTGATCAACTCCCGTTCGCTTCATTGTGAAAAAATGCAATTTAGCAAAAGTGAATGAAAATAAAATAATAATGATAATAATAAACAAAATGTGAATCGGAAACGTTGGGAATTTTTTTTTTTTTTTTTTTTTTGAAAAATAAAATTAATAATAATAATAATAATAATAATAATAATAATAATAATTAAATGACAAAAAAAAACCATCTATTATTTTCTTTTTAAATTTTACGTAATATAAAAAAACATTTTATTATTATTATTATTATTATTATTATTATTATTATTATTAATAGTAAAATTTTCCTTTTATCGTTACGTCATCATCAGTGATTATAATTGACAAAATCATAATCTACGATTGCGTAATGGCCCCCCAAAAAAATTGCCACACACACACACAAAAACAAAAACAAAGAAAATCTTTACTTTCACTCATTTATTTTAAAATCGCATTAAAGAGAAACCGAGTAGAGTACAATTTAAACCAAGAAAATTATTATTATTATTATTTTTTTTTCCCCCTCATTTCCGGAAAACAAAGATGAAAGAGCAGAGAAAGAGGGAAGGAGGAAAAAAAAAGCAAAAAGTAAAAAGGTGAGAAAGGAATAAAAAAAAAAAACACAAAATATCTCAGGGGTCCTAAACACGGGAAAGGGATTGAACTGTAAGAGATGAGGGGAGGGGGAAACAAGAAGGGGGTTCCAGCAAACGGTTAAATACCTTCTTACCGCCTCTCCAGCATTTCTCTAGAGAAAAAGTAAAAAAAGTTAAAAAAAAAAATAAAAAAAATTTCCCCATCGTTCGTCACCCTCGCAACTTCTTATTTAAAAAAAAATCCCGAAAGCTTCTACATCTTTTTTACATATATAAAATAATAATAATAATAATAATAATAATAATAATAATAATAATAATGATGATGATGATGATGATGATACAATAGTTTTCAATTTGAAAGGAACCGAATTAAAATGGCGAGAAAAGAAAAATCATTTTTTCATGCTTCCACGAAGAAACATTTAAAATTTTGAGATTACATTTAACAACCGATAAATGAACATCTAAAGACACGACTGACTCATTCCCCCCTCCCCCCAATACTAAAAGAAAAACGAAAAAAAGTCAAGTAAAGCTCGAGAAAGAAGAAGAAAAAAAAGCGAGGTTGTTGTGGTTAAGAAGAAGAAGAAGAAAAAAAAAAAAAAACACTAAACACCGACGTGGAAAATTTCACATTCCGGATGTCGTTAAAAACGGCATTTCCGGTTTTTCTTTTTTTTTAAAAAAAAAAAAAATAAAAATTACTTACCTGAGTTATGAGTGTGTGCGATCCTAAATGTGAAAAAACTTTTCCAGCACGAATGTCTTTGACTCTTTTAATGGCTAATAAAAGTCGTTTTTGATGTCCTAGTTTAACAACTCCAGCTTCTTCGAGATCTTCCCAAGCCAATTGTGTAACATCTTCGACGGATTGATATCCCTGCTGCCTAAATATGGGTATGTATTCCTCTAGTCTAAGTAACCTCAGCCATTCTTCCATGGAACCCTTGGAAATCAAAAAAAAAAAAAAAAAAAATTGTTATTTATTATTATTATTTTTTTTTTTTTTTTACGGTGATTACTCTTTCGAACTTCTTAATAAGACGCTAACAAATCCACCCCCTCCCCCTCCCTCATCCAAACAATACAAAAATAAATTTCCCTCCCTTCCATTCCGTCTTTTTTTTTTTTAATACAAAGAATTGAAATCCCTTTACTTACAAAAACACCGGAAGTGAAATCATTGACACGTTTAAAACCACTAAAAGGTTCTTTAAGAGCTTCTGCCACGTGAGTAATAAATGAAACGGAAATAAATCAATATTTAAAAAGGAAAAAAAGGAAAAAAAAAAAAAACACAGAAATTACACAAATGGATATCTATTTTTTTTTTCTCTTTTTTTAAGCGTCAAAACCCGAAAAGGAAAAAAAGGAAGAAAAAAAAGGAAAATTTTAAATACCATATCGATCAATTCAAATCTTGAAAAATGTTTTTTGTCGTTGCAACAAATTTACTTTTTTTTTATTTTGGAGCGAAAAAACGAAAAAAATTCCAGGTTTTAAATTGGCATTCTAACTTCTTCCTTCCCTTAATTTAAACGGGACGACTCTCCTTTTTCTCTCTCTCTCTCTCTCTCTTAGGGAGGGCTAACGTTCAAAACAGTTATATTTACGAGTAATTGTGTGACTCCCTTGGGCAAACCGACAACTTTACTTTTAAACTCTCAGACTATTTAATTTAACTACAAACTTTTTTTTTTTTTATTTGTGAGAAAAAAAAAAAAGAAAAAAAAATAAGAAAAGTTGAACCATTGACGGCTTTATAAGAAGGCAAAAAAAAAAAGAAAAAGGAATAAAGAGAAGGGAGGGAGAAGGAGAGAGTGAAGGGGGGAGGAAAAAAAAAAAAGAACAGTTTCGAGTAAATTACAATCATTCATTTAAATTTCTAATTTTCAATGCGTTGTAGTCTATTTCTATTATTATTATTATTATTATTATTACGATATTTGTTTAGATAAAAGTTATTGAGTATATTCGGAAATGTGCACACGCACACACACATTCGAACATTCACACAAAAGGAAATCCGATAAACAATTGTAAACAATCGAATCGTGAACAACAACAACAACAACAACAAACTGCTCAATTAAAAAAAAACCCCGAGAGAGAGAGAGAGAGAGAGGGGGGGGAAGGGGAGGAGAAAATTATTAAACGTTTGTTTCCAACGAAAACTTTGTTGTTTAAACTCTCAGACCACCACCTTTTTCTAACGCCCATTAACTACCCGATCACGATCGATCGATCGATCTTCTCGATCGATTGATCATCATTTAACATGGATTATTATTGTGGCAATTATACCGTGGAAACACGATCGTAACCATCAAAATCACCAATTAAAAACTTGCTAATTGCTTTCTTCCATCTTATCAATAATAGTCGTCGGAAATAACAGAAAACAAAGTTGTCAGAAAATCCTGTTTTTTCACGACTTGTTTTTTTTAAGTATATTTCCCCCCCCCTCTCTCTCTCTACCTACCTATCTTTTTAACATTTTCTCGTTTTTCAACTGCGTTTTCGCAGACGTTAAGTAGACGATTTGTTATTTTTTAGAACACACTTCCTCATCAAAAAAGAATATAATGATGATAATTAATTATAATAAAAAAAACTAGATGTTAAATATCCCCCCTCTCTCTCTCCCTCCCCTCTTTACTAATTCTCTACCCTTTCTTCTTCTCTATTTTTCTTTAAACTTTTTTTTTTTTTTTAAAGTCATTATATCTTGAAGGCACTTAAATGAACGATTACTTTACACACGATTTAAAGGAGTGGGGAGGGTAGGGGAGTGGGGAAAACGGAAAAAAATTGCAAAGTGCCGGAGGGGAAAAAACAGCCTAAAAACTAGGATTTCGGGTCAGAAAAGTCACCGTTTTTTTTTTTTTTTTTATTGCTTCATCCAGTAAAATTATGGAGAAGCCGGAAAAAAAAAAAAAAACTAGTTATCAATCAAAACGTTTTTTTTCCCTTGATAATTGTGAACGTTGTTTTTTTTTTTTTTTTTTTTTTTGTAAAGCATTAATTATTTACGTTTAAATATCCCCAATTGTACCAACCTTCCGACTATCATAATTTTTCCATAAAAAGAAAAAAAAAAAAAAACTTTAAACTTACGGGTATGTATTCCGGCAATCCGTCGGATATATTTAACTGAGCTATTTCAGCCTTTAATTTTTTCCTGGGATTCGGTTTTTTAATTCCGATCGCGGTTAAATCTTCCGGAGTCATTTTTGATATCGTCGGCATGTCGTATCCGGCTGACACGAACAAAGCAAAATATTCTTCGAAATGAAGATCCTGAAGCCATGCGTGAATTATATCCTGATCCTGAAAAGAAAGAAAGAGAGAGAGAGAAAAGGATAATTCCCATGACTGTGACATTGGCAGTAATAGTAATGGTGATAATAATAATAAATGATAAAAATCGTTATTTATTTAATGACGTTAAAAATGAAATTTTGGAATTTTGCCGGAAATATATATATATAAATACATCGGATTATTATCACAAATCTGGATGTTTTCCTTTTTCCTTTCAATTCTCTTTTTTTGTGTGTTTGCGTAAGGGCTGCCAATCGAAAAAAAAAAGAAGAAATTAAACAATAATTGAAAAATCAAATTAAAAAAAAAAAAAAAGAAAATTCGAGCGTATCCTCACGAATATTTTCCTTGGTACTGCTACCAACTTTAAAAATTAAAAAAAAAAAAGTATAAAATTTTTTTTTTTTTTTTTTTTTTTTTGGGAATCGTTTAAAACCTTTTTTAAGGGAAAAGCAAAAGTAGAAAAAAAAAATAAATAAATAAATAAATAAATTTTTATCGTAAAGAAATATTTTAAAAATCCAGGTTTCGAAATAAATTTTCCTTTGTGAAACCTTTCGATTTTTTATCCTTTTTTTAACCTTAAAAAAAAAAAAAAAAACCGAAAATATTCTTTTTGTGAAAAGGTAAAGAAACCACAAAAATTTATTTTGAAAATTAATTTTTCCTTTTTCCGCGCCCTGTTTTCGTTTGATGTTTTTGTCGTTTTTATTAATCTCCCGCCATTGTTTAAACCATTTATTTAACTTTTCCAATTCAAATAATTAATTAATTAATTAATTAATTAATAAAGTTCGAGAAAGCGAAATTTCTTGCCTTTGAGAATAGAAAATTTTTATTTAAATAAAAAAAAGAAAACTCACAGGTATACCCTGCTGCATGAGTCTTTCGACTCGGACTCCCGGTCCCCCATGTTCAGACGACACGATGCTCGAACTCGATATCGAACATCTCGGACTCGAACTCAAAGTCGAACCTGGAGCTCTCGATCCTAATAAATGAGATCCGGAAGCGCGACCAGAATCCAAACTGGCTGTGCTGTGACGAGATCCCGAACCGGAACCAGATCCCGACGATCCTGGACTGTCTCTTCCGGGACTCTAAATTTACAACGGGGAAAAAAAAAAAAAAAAAATTTAATCGAGAAATCACTCGACACAATATACGCATAAAAAAAATTTTAGATGCCATAAAAAAAAATATTGGGGAGAAGAAGAAGAAGAAGAAGAAAAAAAAAACATTTTCACAAGAAATATGTCGATGTAAGTAAACATTATCAAGGAACCATAAAATTTCATATCTCATCTCTCAAATTATGTGGCACATCTTTTTTTTTTTTTTTTCCATCGTAAAAATCAAAAAAATTGAGTGCGTGTTCATGCGTGCGTGTGTGTGCGTATGTGCGTGCGTGCGTCAATCATAAATCAAATATTTTCCTTTTCACATTAATTTTCCGTTACCTGGGTTAAATCGATTCCTTGATCTTCTTGTAGACTCTGCTGATGGTGATAATAAATTCCCTTTCCGGGAAAAGTAAATGATTGATAAGTGAATTGACTTCCGGGACCTGGAGATTTTCCGGAAACTCCATAAATATCACTTCGATCGCTAATGTCTGCACGCAAAAAAAAAACAAAATTATTATTATTTTTTTCCCATTTTTAAAAATGGAAATTTTATTTAAAAAAAAAAAAAAAAAAGAAAACTTACTGGATTGAGCATCAGGTGGTGGTAGAGGAATGAAACCGTCCTCGCTTGAATCGTACCCTGCAGAGCCAAAAGAGCTTCCAGAATGTCGGAAAACCTCTGGAACAGCTGGAGGCGCGACTTTTTTAGCCATGGGCGTCGCTTTTGAAGGTCGGCTCATGCCCCCCACTAGAAAAATAAAAAAAATAAAAAATAAATAAATAAAAATAAAATAAAATAAAAGGTTTTTTTTCAAGTGTAAAATTTTAAAATAATCGTTTCTCATATGAGAAAAACATTTTTTACACACCGACTAAAAAAGCATATCAAATACACTAAATCATAGATTTAAAATCCACAGCCTTCTATTGTTCATACAAAAAAAAAAAAAAAAATGTACACAAAGTTTACGGATGTAAACAATCCTTAATGAAAAAAATCCAAAGGTCTAATATAAAAAAAAAAAAAAACGAAACGAATCGATTATTTTTCCTGTTTTCCTTTTGCTCCTATGTATAATTTACTACAACGTTCGGTTCAGAGAGAAAGAGAGAGAGGGAGAGAGAAAGAGAGAGAGAGAGAGAGAGAAAATGCCATCATTTTTAAATGGTTTTTTTTTTTTATTTATTATTTATTTACGGGGCAATCTTTTACAAATTAAACGCACATTTTTTTTTTTTTTTCAACATCCACAAATCCCGGACGAAATTTTATGCGTTCGATTCGAAAATTTTTTTTTTCCTTTTCTCTCTCTCTCTCGATTTGTAATTATTATGCGTTCTAATCACTCGTGATAAATTAATAAAAATAATTTTTTTTGTAAAATTATATACTTAAGTATACGTATGCGTGCGTTTAAAAAATCACGCGTAAACTGTCGACTTCCGGTGTGGCCAACTTGAACCAATCACATCGATCATATAGCAAAGTTTAAAACAGGAAGTTAATTAACCTTTACAGGGGGGAAAAAAAATTTAATTTTAACTCGTCCATGTACATTTATTTATTTTTTTTCGAATTTTGTAGAATTCTCGTTTAAATGTGGAAGGAAGAAAAAAAGGAAGAAAGAAAAGAAAGAAAAAGGTAAAAAAGGAAAAGGATCAAGAGTTTTCCAAATTAAAAAAAAAAAAATTTGTTTGCATAACAACAACAATAATAATAATAAATTCATCACAGGTAATTACGATGAAATTAAATAATTTAATTCAGAATTTGGGTCACGATTTTATTATTATTATTATTATTATTATTATTATTATTATTATTATTTTTTTTTTTTTTTTTACCTAATTACCTTTTTTTTCGTAGGCAAAAAAAAAAAAAAAAAAAAAAAACAAGAAAATGACTCTCATCACAACCCATTTTCTTAATGGGTTAAATTCGTATTCGGTAATAATTTTTACGCGTTGGAAAAAGCAGAAAAAAAATTTTCTCTCTCTCTCTCTCTCTCTCTCCATTTTTTTCTCTCCGAGTTTTATTGCGCATTAGGCAATTTTTAAATTGCAATGTTTTTTTCTCTCTCACTCTCTCTCTCTCTTTTTTTTCGTCATTAATTACATTTTAATTTTTTTTTCCTACTTTTTTTCTCAAAAGTAAACAACAAGAAAAAACTAAATTTTTCTTTCAAAAGAAAAAGTTGCGAAATTTTTTTAAAAAAAAAATATTTTCCAAAGAAAACTTTTTCAAGAGCAAGTAAAAAAACTTAAAAACGAGATTATCGATATATCGAAATGTTCGATAGTCGTTTGTATTTTTTTTCAAAGAATCGATTTCCTTCGTGATTTTTTTGTACTTTTGGGAGGAAAATTCTGCGGTTATACCCGTCCGTGACGTCAAGTCTAAATATTTACTCCATCATTCACACAATTCGATCATTTGATTTCCCCCCCCCCCCACTTCTAATTACTTTCGTACGTAAGTAACCGTCGTATGTGTCGCGCGCACACCCCCCCCCCAAATAAAAAAACGAGACATAATATCATTGACACCAATTTTCATTTAAACAAATAAATGAATTAAATTTAATAATAATAATAAAAAGTAATTTTTTGTTTTGTTTTTCTCACTCTCTCACTCTCACTCTCTCTTTCTGTATATTTTTTCTCTCTTTGTTTTTTATCGAGGAGTCATAATGGGAATTTGGGATCCCCAATGAGAAATCAATAACAAATTTTTTTTCCCTCTCTCCCTTTCTCTCTCTCACTCTTTCTCTCTCTTCCGAAATGTTTTTATCCCCTTTTTCTCTCCCTCCTCCCTTTTCTCTCTCTCTCTCCCCTGTTTTTGGCCGTAAAAATAAAAATTCACAGTTCGTTGAATTCTATTGAATATTATTATTATTATTTTAACTTTTCCAAGTGTGCGATGCAGTGTCGTCGTTTTTTCTTTCTTTTATTTTCTTATTGTTGCCGCGTAATAATTTTCTTTTTCTTCAAACCCATGTGAGATCCCCATTTTGTTGACTCGGTCGGTTACGAGTGACGGATTTACGAGAATAAAATAAGATTTATTTAAGTTAAAGAAGAAAAATAATTAATTATTATACGGAGAGTTAAAAAAACTTTTTACACCCCGTTGAATTGACAAAAACATTTTACCAAAACTAAATTTACTCATACTAGAAAATCTTTTCCAATTTCAATAAAAAAAAAAAAAAAAAAACATTTTCTATCTCTCTCACTCTCACTTTTTTAAATTTATTATTACTATTTAACGACAAATAAAATTTAAATTTAAAAAATCGAACGATTAAACTGCTACTTGATCGCGTCGGCCATGTTTTACAAACTACAAACATTTACCAAATCAACTACAAATTATATAAAAACCTAATTAAAAAAAAACTTAATCTGGTGGCTAATATCCATCTTCGGCGCCATGTCGTTACGCACTTTTTTACGCTCTTAAAAAGTAATAATAATAATAATAAACATCTTTCACGTCTGTTTTTTTTATTTTTCCAAATCGTTTGTTATTAAAATCATCGACAACATTCAATACATTCAAAAAAAAAAAATTTCTTCTTTCCCTTTTTATTATTTCCCGGGTTCATCATCATCATCATCATTATCATTATCGTTCTTGGTACCTTTACTTAGTAAGATAAGTTATCTAAAGACATTTCAACCAGTGTTTTCCTTTCTGCCCCTTGTGTGTGCGTGTAAACACGAAAGATTGACATTTGAATGAGGTTACTTTTCCTTATACCTTTTTCTCCCGGACTCGGCGAGGAGGAGGAGGAGGGGGGGGCAAATTTTATTTATTCCTCGTAATTTTAAAGTATGTCAGTGTCAGAAACGTAAACCATCAACTTAAATTTTTCGAATACCCATTTTTATTTTATCCGTTTATAAAAAAAAAAAAAAAAAAAAAAAATTTTCCCAGGACATCAAAACTGTCATTAAATGGGTTAACCGAGTGCATTGAATAATTTCATCACGGAAATGAATTATGTTATCCCTTTAGAAAAAAAAAACAAAAACAAACCCGGGAGCACTGACAACAAAATAAAACCTGAATAAGTTTTTTTTAAAATAATAATAATAATAAATAGGTTTTGTCATAAATATTATTAATAAAAAAAAAAATTAAAACACCTACAACAAACAAACACAAACAACAACAAACGCTATTCGAATTATAATTTTTTATAAATAAGAAACTTTCGAGTTTTTAGGCGCGACTACATGTAACACAGTGACATTGTTTACTAATTAAATCCATTGTTTTATATTTGTTACCTAAGTTTTTCACCGAAAACCTGTTTTTTAATCAACAGGTTTATTTATTTATTTATTTATTTATTTGTAACCATGTTTTTAATATTTAATCGATATTGATAAACCGTTAATTGTAAAAAAAAAAAAAAATAAATAAATAAATAAAAATTTTTTCCTTTTGGTTTTTTCATGACAATTAAAAACACGAAAACGATTCAAGTAAAAAAAAAAAAAAAAAGATTTCAAACAACAACAACAACAACAACGACAACAACAAAAACAAACAAGTAAAAACTCGAAGAAAAAAAAAAACAAAGTTTAAATTTACGATTTTTGAATACTTAACCATCACCATTTCCGAGACTCATTACATTCAAACAACGACGAAATTACTTCCTCCCACAAACTCCAAGGAATATCGAAATGAATAAACACAAAACGATAGATGGATTTCGATATATCGAAATAAACGCGAATCAATCGGCGATATATATAAATCGATTTCTTGACACGGGAAAAAAAAAATTTTCGCGTTTTAATTGCCGCCCTCGCCGCCGCCTCCTCCTCCTCCTTATTAATTATTGTAAATATAACAAAATATTGCTGCACCCACTTGAATCCCGTTTCCCTTGATTTTTTTTTTTTTTTAATTTTTTGCCGAACAAAACACGTTTTGTTTAAAAACAAGTAACAAAAAACAAAAAAAAATTTTTTTCCTTCACAAAAATCTAAAGCCACGTCAAAAAAAAAAAGAAAAAAGAATTGCTTCTTCTTCTCGCATCTTCATTAATTAATGAAGATGACTACGAATCTAAACGATTTTATTTCTTCTAAATTATTATTAATAAGAATAAAATAAATTTTAATAATTATATCGATTTTATTTAAATAAATAAAATATCGATTATTGATTGAATCGTTTCCCCTCACCCCTCCCCTCCCCTTCCCCCAAAAAAAAATTATTTTTAAATACATCATTTATTTTTTAATAATTAAATTTATGACAATTCAACAGGACAATTTAAATTCATTAAAAACAAATTTTATTTATTTATTTATTTATTTGGGGTGGTACGAGTACGATAAACGATTTCATCATTCATTTAAAAGAAGGAAAATTGCGGGAAAATAAAGAAAAATCGAGAAAAAAAAATTTTCCGACCGCGAATGCACACCCAACAAAAAAAAAAAAAAATTTTTGTTTTCGATGGAAACAAAATGGGATTCAAAGATGATGCAACACCTTGAAAAAATTTTTCAAGGTTAAATTTAAAAAAAAAAAAAAATGCATAATTTGTGACCGGAAAAAAAAAAAAAAGAAAAACTTAATAATGCATTAAAAGTCACCGCGGTTAATCGTGTAAAAAAAAAAAAAAAAAAAAAAAAGCAGACGAAAAATGAAGGAAAACAAACACAAACAAATTGTGGTGATCACCAAAATGCCACGAGCGTGCCTTTTTTTTAATTGTTTACATTTATCTACGTGGTTCTAAAACCACGTTATTAAATACTCAGATATCTGTAAATATTACCTGTCAATTTCTTAAAACGCACTTTGCTTTTAAAATTAATTTATCATAATAATATTAATGATAATAATAATAATAGTGGTGGCAAACACCGTAATGATTATCGTTTTCTACGTCATTGGGCATATATATAGATAAAATTCTATTTTCTATTAACGCGCGCAAATATCTAAAAAATTTTTTTTTTTTTAATAGTATTTAATTAACTTGTCTCGGTGAGAGAGAGAAAGAGAGAGAGAGAGACAGAGAAAGCACCATTATACTGATTAAATTTTTCAGCCTTTCATCAATTAATCTAAAGATAAAATTTATCTTATCATCGTGTAATTAACACCTAAAAGCCTGAAAAAATTAAACTTTTTAACCTAACTTTACACTTTTTGTAATGCGGTGGTGACAACCTTTAAATAAATAAACGTTACATTAGAACAAAGCTCTCTCGCTCTCTCTCATTCTCACTCTCACTCTCTCTCTCTCTTTCTCTCTTAAATTTCTCCTTTCCTTTGCGTTCTAATTTCCTATTAAACATTTTCTTTTAGGTTCCCTTTCTCTCGCAACCTAAATTCAACCCGTTCGGAACCTATAAATTTACTCCTTCGAGCCAGGGAAAATAATAATAATAATAATAATAATAATAATAATAATAATAAAATAAATTCGACGAAAATAACACCGTCCGCCACTCTTTCAAATTTTCTTCTTCTTCTTTTTTTCTTTTTTTTTTTTTTTTTTTGTTTAATGCGTACATAAATAAAATTCACTCGAGAAAAAATAACAAACCATTACGGAAATAAAAAGTAAAAGTTATTAAAAGAATTTATATATATATATATATTTAAATAAATAAAAAAGAAAAAAAAAAATAGAGCAGTAGAAAACGATGGATGACGGCCGGCTATCTTAAAATCATTGCCAAGCTCAAAGCAATAAAAACTTGGTGAAAGCGTAGACGAAAAAAAAAAAAAAAAAAAAAAAAAAAAAAAAAAGGCAATGAATGAATTTTCAACACAAATTTCTACATATCGTCGATTTAAAATTCCCCCCCCCCGTTTTTTCCGTTACTCGCATTTGTCGTAAACAAAAGTTCAAGTTTAAAAAACGTAGTATAAGAGATCGAAATGGGGAGAAGAAGAAAAAAAAAAAAAAACAAACAAAACCAAACAAACAAACGTTTCGTTCGAAAACGATGTCAAATCAAAATTTACACACAACCAGTAAATATTACAAAAAAGTCTTAAATTAATTCCGCTTTCGATTTTTATTTTTTATTTTTAATTATTTTTAAATATTTGACAGTGCCATACATAAATACATAAATACATAAAATCCAATCGAACGTTTTCGGATTTTAATGGTCGATAAAATTTATTAGTAAAAAATATGATGCGTTTTAATAAATTAAACGTGACCGTTTGTGTGTGACCAGACGAAAAACGTTTGTAATAAAAAAAGAAAGTAATAATAATGATGATGACGATGATTATAATAAAATTTCTTTCGATAAATTCATTTTTAAATTTATAATCACACAAAATCACGATGTCGAACCGCGAATAGAAAGCATAAAAAAAAAATAAGAGAAAAAATTTTAGTGACGTGTCTGTAGAATGCGGTGTTGTTACCATTTCGTCCTATACCTGACACTAAACGTTTGTTTGTTTGTTTGTTTATAAATATTCAAACTCGAAGATTTAACCGAAACATGTCTGCAAAATGAAGTCGTCGTAAGAATGCAAAAGACGTAGAAGATGAGAAACAAACAGAGCTTTTAATCATGGCGTCTAAACACTTAAAAAATTAAACCGGAAAGCACTTCAAATTGAAAAAAGAGAGAGAAGAGAGAAGAGAGAGGAGAGAGAGAGAAAAAACGAAAGACGCGCCAACGTTTAATATAATACATTTTATTCGTTTTTAAATGGTCGCCTCTCCTTTTTTTTAATTAATTTTAAATAGGTTGAATTATGCAAACAAATCAATTCGATGGTTCGCATTAAAAAAAAACCAAATCAAAAGCTTAATTCTTAAATCTCAAAATAAAACAAAGTGCTTCTTCTTTAATTCTCTCTCTCTCTCTCTTTCTCTTTTTTTTCCTTCCGACGTAAAAAATAATTTCTGTAACGAATTAAAAATAACAACGACAAACAAACAAACAAACGAACAAAAATCATCCACCGACCGATTAATTTTTCATCTTGTTTCAAAACAATTAATCCACCACCGAAATAAAACAATAATTTTATTCTGGAAATGTTTTCTGGAAAAATCTCTCAATCTTTTCCCTTTTCTTCTCCTTCTTTTTTGTTATTTGGTCCTTTCGTCCGTCTTTTAAAAAACAACAAACATAATTAATTTTTCCTCTTTTTCTTTTCTTTAAAATAAAAATTATTTAAAAAATTTACGTTCGACAACACGATTCGAATTCGAAATGTTCATCATCACGATTAGTAATCGAGTAATGATGACAAAGATGCCGAAAACAACATTCAACAAAAAACAAAACAACAAAACACGAAAAATGGCCGCTATTATTACCATCCATTAAAATGGCGCCTTCCTTTATTTATAATTCATAAGAATGACAAAAAAAAAAAAAAAAAAAAAAAATTCACCTTTAACACGAATTATAAAATTCATCATTATCATTATCATCATTTTCCTCTTCCCCTCCCCAAACGGAAAACGATTTCGATACCATCGAATAAAATAATAATAATAATAATAATAATAAAAACTCGTATCCTCTCTCTGTGTTAAATTTGTACCCTCACTCCCTTTTTTTTTTTATTTTTTTATTTTAATGTTATTTAAACTTTACATCCTGACACGACAACAGATTTCCTGAATCGTCAAGTGGCGTCTTCCCTTCGGTAAGATAAACAAAGTAAATATAAAAAAAAAAAAAAAAACAATAAAGGTATAAAAAAAACCTTTTTCTATTGTCGGTAGGTCGGTCGGCCGGTTTTTGCGGTTTATTCGAAACAAACGTATAATAGCAACAAAGACGACGCCACGAATAATTATAAAAAAAAAAAACAATAAAAACAACAACAACCACCTCCCATATCACTTCCGGTTATTATTAAAAATTTTCCTAAATGCTAACAGTCACGTGACTCCCGATTAGGATTCTTTTTTTAAAAAAATCATCGCACCATCATCATTAAATTTACTATATAAAAAAAAAAAATCCACATTTCGTTATACTTTTGAAAATCCTTTCTTTTTCTCTCTTTCTCTCACACGCACACGCATACAATCTCTCTCTCTCTCTCTCTCTAGCAATCAAACAAATAAATAAACAAACAATTATTTTTTAAAAATTTCTAAAAGGAGAATATTAATTTATATTCTCAATCCAAATCGTAGACGATGGAAAAATGAAAAAAAAAAAAAAAAAAAAAAAAAAAAAACGGGGCGGTAGAAATTACACCCAATAATAATAATAATAAGATGATGATGATGGCAACCGACGAAAAAATTAATTATTTCCAAATAAAAAAAAAATTTTATTTAAAGTAAAAAATACAGAACACGGCGACGACGGGGACATATTTCTGGCTAAAGCTTTTTTTTTTTTAAAGAAAAAAAAAAAAATTTATATATAAACGCAAAGGAATCTAACGTCATCGTCAAACGCACAATTTCTAAACGCACGATTTTTTTTTTTTTTTTTTTTGGTTTCTTTTTATTTATTTAAAACGGATTTAATTGACCTCAACGCTGTCAAACACTTTAGAATGTCGGTCCAAGAATTTAAAGTTTCCTTCCTTCCCTTTTTTTTTTTTTCTACTGATGGCAAACACGTTCCGCCCAAAAGTTTCTTTTTTTTTTTTTTTTTGGAAGTGATAAAACCCCGCTGTTGCTCAAGCTATTTCCCACCAAAAAAAAAAAAAAAAAAAAATACTTTTTATCTTGTCCAGTTTTTTTTTTATCCCTTGTTTTTTCGTTTTTTTTTTTTTTTTTTTTTTTTTTTTACATTTCGAAAATCGCATAAATCTCCGGAAAAAAAATTTCTTACTAAAATTTTTCACTGCTACGCATAAGAGAAACAAAGAGAGAAAAGAAAAGAAAAAGAAAAATGAGAAAATGAATAAGAAGAAAGTAAAAAGGTGATAAAGACGTTTGGGAGTTTCTAGATCCCCAGGTAATTTGCTGCTCCTGAAAGGTTCTTTTCTCAAAAAGGTCTTCATAAATAAAATGAAGGAGGAGGAAAAAAAAATTTTATTTTTATTTTTTTTTTTTTTTTAGTCATCAAGAAAACCGTTGAAAAATAATATGAAGAAAGAAAAAAAAGAAAAAGAAAAGCCCGGAAAATTATAATGAATAAATTTTTGAAAATATGGAAACAAACGTAAGTAACAATTTTAAATTTACACGAGGAAATGATGATGATAATAATAATAATAATAATAAATAAATGGATTCGGAGATAAATTACAAAAAAAATGACGAAGAAGGGGAAGGGAGGGAAAGGGGAGGGTAAAAGGAAAATAAAAAAGAAAAAAAGAAAAAAAAACGCGATAAAAATTTTCCAAATTGATCTTTTCTCTTTCTCTCTCTCTCTCTTCGTTGTACGGACCCCCCTCAAAAAAAAATATATTTAATTGCAAATAAAAAATTTATTTATGCGTAAAAAATAATAATAATAATAATAGGGGAATATTTAAAAATTCCAGAAATTTTTCCATAACGAGAAAAAGTTTAAACTTTAATAATATAAATAAATAAAAAAACAAAAACAAGGACTCCATTTTATTTAATATCAACATCGTCCTTACTCTCTCTCTCTCACACACACACTCTCTCTCTATCTCTCTCTCTTTTATTTATTTTTGTTTTTTTTGTTTCGCATATTAAAACCCACATAAGAAAAAAAAAAAAAAAATTAAGATGATGTAGGACGATGGAGCCCATGCGCAAGAACCCTAATATGGCCGCACGCGAGGCTACTTCAAGTCGCCCCCATATACACAAATTCAATAAGTACTCTCCCCTCCCCTCCCCTTTCCTCACCTCCCCCTCGTGAAAATCGAGTTTTGTCGGTGATAATAACTCGAAAACATAACTCAAAATTCGCCATACTGTGTAGTAGCACCGCATAAAACTCCGCGTGTTAGAAAGAGATGTAAATAAATGAAAAGCTCGACGCGACCTTTAAAAAAAGAAAATCGAGGGAAAAGCTCATGTTTAAAGAAAGAAAAATTTAATTTAATTTAATTTTAAAAAAAAATTCCACCTTAATTTTATCATCTTTTAAGATATTCATCGTAATTACATTAACTATTTCTCATTTCCATCAAATTTTCCTTCCTTCATTCCTTCCTTCCTTACTACACTCCCGGAAGTGAGGAAATTCAATTTCAAAGCGAGCGTGCGAAAGGGAAAAGGGAGAAAAGGGGGGGAGAAAAACCTTTTTCTTAAATCCATCTTGCAAATACTAAGAGACATCAAATATCTTCTTTTTTTTTCTGTACACGTAATCCCAAATACACGTGCATTTATACGTGGCTTACGTACTACGAACATGCGCACATTCGTTCGAATTTAAAATTACACTAGAAAACAATCTTTTCACAACTTTAACGAATAAAAAAAAAACATCCTTGCGATTCCTTTTTTTTTTTTTTTTTTTTTTTTAAAAAAAGGGAAAACAAAAAAACGGCGGGAAAATCAGTACGTTTTCTCTCCCAAGAAAGAGAGAGAGGGGGGAAAGAAAAGAAACAAGTTAAATAAAAAGCAGAAGACGAAAAACATGAAAACCACAAGATTATTACTCATCTCCTCAACCTGAAAAATCAGATTTTGAATTTATTCACGAAAGCAAAAAGCATACAAGTCATTCATTCATTCATTCATTCCTACTACAATCGATCACTCAATCTCGTCGTCCACGCGAATGATTTTATTTTTTTTTTTTCAATCCAATAACAATCATCATTCATTTTTTTTTTTTTTTTTACAGGTTTAACAAAAAAATGAAAAGTTCAAACTAAAGAAAAAAAAAATTTTATTTATAACCTTATCGCGCATTCAAAACTACGATTGAGTTAATAAACGTGTCAGCAGAAACAAAACACAATAAGAAAATTAACTTAATTTGAATAGAAGAAAGAACTCTTCTTCTTTTTCTTTTTCTTCTACCTGAAAACCTGAACTGTGCCTATATAATTTTATAAATAAGATTAAGGTAATTTAATCAAAACAAACATCTTTACCAATACTTTTTTTTACGTTGGGTTAAAAAAAAAAAAGAGAAAGAAATAATAATAATAATAATAATAATAAAAATGGCTTTGTTCGTTTCTAAGGACGAAGAGACCACACAATTTTATTATTATTATTATTATTTTCGACTACTATATACGAGAGAGAAAGAGAAAGAGAAAGAGAGAGAGGGAAACTTGACAATCTTGATGTTGAATGTCACAAAAATTGTTCTCCCACCCACGCAATATTTGAATATCTCATTAGTATTGCAATATATATATACAGACACAAACATATATTATTTATATTTTTTTTTTTTTAAATGAATGCCTTAGCATTCAAAGCAATTTTGCAAAACATGCAATTATTATTTGAACTTCTTTTCAATTTTTCCCCGTACTGTCAGTCAGTCAGTCAGTCACAGCCTTTTTTCAACTCTCTCTCTCTCTCTCTCTACTTTTTTTTCTCCCTCGCTCGCGCACAGACATTTCGACCTCTTTTTGTAATCTCACTAATAAAACCCCTTAAGAAACAAAAAAAAAAAAAAAAAAAAAATATAAAAATTTCCAGTCGATTACCCCCACCATCACCACCACCTGCCAAGTAGTACAAATGAATAAATGATTTTCCCTCTCCCCCCCCCAAAAAAAATTAACAATTAAAATAATAATAATAATAAAATTCAAAAAGCAACAAGTATGCGGGTGCGAAATTGTCCTCATTCGCACACGGTCGTGAAAACGCACATAATTAATAATTTTGTAGTTGTTGTTGTTGTTGTAGTTTCGTAATTCATAAAAGTCGAAATCGAATTTTTTAAAACTCGAAACATTAATAAATAAAAAAGAGAAAAATTTCGCAAACGATAATTAACCTTGGATTCGTACGCCATTGCAACAAAGACCAAACGAATTGCAAATTTATTTTTTTTGTTTTGGGTGCAACTTTTTCTTCGACGACCTTACTCCGCTCCCCATTCATTCCACCTCCTTCCACTTTTCCTCCCTCAAGATATTTTTTTTGTTCACACTAACATTAATAAATAAAAAATTATAAAAATCCACTCTTCGTGCAATAAATCGAAAATATCATCGATTCGAATAGAAAAAAAAAAAAAAAAATTGAAACGAATTAATTATTTTCATCTCGAACCCTTTCCTTATTTCGCCCCTGCAAAAATAACGATGGCGAATAAAAATTATTATTTATACAAACACCTGAAAACTCGAATTTGATTTAATTAATGAACTACTCCATTCGAAAAATAAAACGAAAAAAAAAAAAAAAAAAACATTATTATTATTATCATCATCATTTTATTCTTTTCCGAATCGCTTTCGAAAAAAAAAAAAAAAAAAACGTTTACGAAATGATTTATAACGTAAAATTTCAAAACCTTTGACCTTTTTGAAAACACTAAAAAAAGAAAAAAAAAAATGTGGCGCTATTTTATTATTTTTTATCGTTTTTTTTTTTTTTGCCTTTTTTTTCCCTCCCGCCATTTTTAAAGATAACTAAAACGAACCGAATTATTTAGTACTAAATGTTGATTAATTGAAACAAAAACTTAAAAAAAAAGGAATGAAGAGTAAAAAAAAAGTAATAAAATAACCACTCCCTCCCCCTCCCTCCCCGGTCCGCCCCCCGTTGCTTCCCACACACCCCCTCCCCATCGCTTCCCACAACAGTCCGATTGCAACAGAATTATTATTTACGATTTTTTATTTATTTATTTATTTTTTTTTTAACTTTCACCATTTTTTTTCCCCCTCTCATCTCTCTCAGAATTTCATTTTAATGACACGATCAAATAAATTTTTACTTAAACGAAACGTTTTTTTTTTTTTTTTTTTTTTTTTTCGGAAAAATTTTATTTTCAAGCGAAAGCGTGAAATGAAAATCAATTAAACGATTAAGATTGGAAAAAAGAAAAAAAAGGAAAATTCAAAAATCATTTTCCGGCCGTTATAAATTCATCGAGTTTTTAAATATTATCCAATATTTCCATAGAGATAAAAGCTTTTTTCACGGGCTTATCGATATTGATTCTGATGGACGCGGAGTGATAATATAAACGCCCCCCCCCCTCCTAGATACATTAAACCTTCTTTTTTTTCAGAGCTACCAACGACGAAAAAAAAAAAATAGAAAATTTTTTTGTAAAATTAAATCAAGAATTTTTTTAAAAAAGAAATTTACTTAACATTAGCGAGAAAATTTTCATTTCGCACACCGGAAGTTATACTTTTTTTTTATAATCACACGTGAGAACTTAATAATAATAATAATAATAATAATATTAAATTTGTTTTTTTTTCTTCTTCTTCTACGCTTCTCTAATTTTCCTCGGAAAAAAAAAAAAAAAAAAAAAAAGATGAAGAAGAAAAAACTCACGTTCTTACAAATCTAATCTTGAAGCTTTGAAACGAAAAGGAAAGGAATGGAAAGGAAAAAAAGGGAAAAAAAGAAAATGGGGTCAATGAATTTTCTGTAAAATAAATAAATAAATAAAAATAAAAGCAGACGAAATCCAGATAGGTGAATGTCATGAAAGAAAGAAAAAGAAAAATATTTTTATTTTTTTTCCATTCATTCGACAGCATCTAACCCTAACCCACAATTTTTTATTTAATCCTCCTCCTCCCCTGACCTTTTTTCCCACAAAAAAAAAAAATTTTACTTTTCTCCCTCTTCTCCCCTACCCTCTCCCCTTCCGACCATTGTTACTTCCAAGCTGTTACGCTTTTCCTTGGATCACCGAATACCTCTTATGTTTTCCATCATTTCATTAATAACGTCAAAAATACATAAAAAAAATTTTTTTTACCTCTTTCTTTCTCTCTCTCTCTCTCTCTCTCAAAAAATAACCCAACAATAACGTGAAGTTATTCTGTCGAAAATATTCTGCGAAAACGTCTTCTTCATCATAGCAACTGGAAAAATTGTTTAAAGGAAAAACGTGTCGAAGCACAGTGAAAACCGCCATAATTTAATTATAATAAAATTAAAGACGTGGATGTTATAAAACGTTTAAAATTTCTCAATTACTTTGATGAATATTTATTATTATTATTATTATTATTATTATTATTAAATGATAATAAATAACTCGACGTACAACTTTATGTCGTCTCATAAGCAATTTTAACAAAAAAAAAAACATTTTTTTCCTTTAGCAACAACAACAACAACAAACGCAACAATTTATCACCTTAGCATCTCGTTTTTTCTCAAATTTTTCCATTTTTAAATATGAATCTGCAATTGACGAACAATTTTTTTTTTACGGTTTGATACTGTAACGATTATGGAAAGAAAAAAAAAATGGGAGAAAAAGAAAGAAAGAAAGAAAAAGAAAAACACGTCAAAAACATTCAACCGCGGTGAATGTCGGGGGGGAGGGAGGGGAGGAAGGCGAGGGGGAAATTTACACGTCACATTTCATACGATTTTTTTTTTTTTTTTTTTTTTGAAATGTGATCTCCACTTTACAAAAAGGTAAAATTATGAAAATTTTCGGAAGCTTCCGAAAAAATAAAAAAAAAAAAATAGGGAAAGAGATAAAGAGAGAGAGAGAGAGAGAGAGAGAAAGAGATAAAAGTAAGTATTAAGAGAAAGAAACTCTCCCCTTGAATGGGAGAGGAAGGAAAAAAAAAAATGAAAAGCTGTGCTCATGGCGAAGGTGAGGGTTGTCACGGCAACACAAAGATATCTTTTTTTTTCTTTTTCTTTCTTTCTTTCTTTCTCTCTCTCCTCTTTCTATGAATTACCCTAGGAAAGTAAAAAGAAGTTAGACACCGGTTGTTGTTGTTGTTGCTGTTGCTGTCGGTTCGAATTCGAAAATTTCTAAACCTATAAAATTTATTCTAATTGATGACGATGCGCTTTTCTTTTTTTAAATAATAAAATCATCGATCGATTTCGGCATCCCGCAGAAAAAGATGGCAGATGAGGGGGAAAGAATGAAAAAAAAATCAATTGGCCATATTCGTTTTTTGTTTTACACAATTTCCGGAAATAGAAATCGAACCAGAAAGAAGGGTTAGATGAAAGGAAGTTACAGGGGACGGAAACGGAAAGAGAGAAAGGAAAGAAAACAAAATAAATTTTTTTGTTTTTTTTTTTTTCGAAACGAAATCGATTGAAATTTTTCGTTTGTGCAAAAAATTGTGTGACGTTAAGAATCAGAAATACTTTTTTTTTTTTTTTTCTCTCTTTTACAATAAATAAAAATTCAATTCGAAAATCATCCATAAAATAATAATAATAATAATAATAATTAGATTTTATCACTCATACATTTTGACAGGCAGGCAGGCAGGCAAGCATCGCGACAGAAAATTGACGGGAAATTGTCATACGTGAAATAAATCACACGTTAGACAAACTCGAAAATCCTCGAAAAATTTCTATTTTCTATCTCACTCTCTCACTCTCTCTCTCTCTTCGTTTTTTTCTCTTTTTTTTTTTTCGTTTTTACTTTTCAACGTGCAAATTTTTTTTTTTTTTTCATTTTTTATTCTTTTTGACCATTCATGCAAAATATTTTTTTCGACAAAAAAAAAAGAGGAAAAATTCGGATGTAATTTTCCCGTTCGATCGAATTTTCTTTTTTTTTTCTTTTTCTTTTTCACCCTTCAAAGATAATAATACAAGTTGGTTGGTTTTGTCATCACATATAATCTAATTCCACGTTCTATTAAGTTATGAATACGTTAATGCATATTATTTGTCAACATTTTACACTTTCACGTTCATTTCAAAATTAAATTTTATTATTATTATTATTATTATTTGTCACGGTTTTAAGATTTTTTTCTCCATTTCTTTACTCGACGCGCGTATTTTCCCATTCGCATCAGTTTCGCCTTTTTTCTTAAAATTTTCCTTCGTTTCCCCCCCCCTCCCTCGACGTCTTTTCAGCGACGACAGTTTCAAGAATACAAAACACGAACGAAAACAACAACAACAACAACAACGGAAAACAATAACAAAAAAAAAAGGAAAAACAACAACAAAACAAAAAACTCTTTTCTCAAACCTTTTTAAATTTAATTTCGAGGGGGGGGGTGAGGAGGAGGGATGGGAAGAAAGGGGAAAAAATTTTCCGTTTTTTATAAATCGAAATTTGCACCGTTCGGGGCTCTAGACAAAAAAAAAATTAAAAATTAAAAGCACGCGTAAACCATTAAAACAAAAAAAAAAAAAAACTGCAAAAATAAAATAAAAATATTTACAAACTTCAAGTTTTTTTTTTTTCTCTCTCTCTCTCTCTTTCTTTCCTTCCTTTTTACTTTTTTTTTTTATTTTTTATTTTTATTTCCTTTTCCTTTTTTTCCTTTTTTTTTTTTTGCAATCAAAAACTTTTTTCCGTAACGAATTTCTAATTAAGTTAACGACATTTTTTTCATTTAAAACAAAAAGACGAAAAAAAAAAAAGGAAAAAAAGGAAAAAAAAAGAAATAATTACGCAAGAAAAAAGTGAAAAGGAAAAAGAAAATAAAAAAATAAAGAAAAAAATAAAGAAAAAAATAAAGAAAAGAAAAAAAAGAAAAAAGAAAATTATCTTGAAACGTTCTGGAAAATTTTTAATTCTCCGTGAGAATTCTAATTAATATAAATATAATTTAATTCTTTTCGAATTTTTTTTTTTTTTTTTACTACACCTTTCGCCTTGCCTATCCTTTTTTTCTCCCTCCCTTCTTCCTTTTCCCTTCTCCCCTTTCCCCACCTTCAACCTTTCCGTCAATTTTTACGATAATACCGAGATGAAACATCATCATCATCATCATCATCATCAGTAGAAAGAATTAAAAACTCCAGGTGCGAAATTTCTATTTAATATCATTACGAGTTTGATGACGTGGAAGAAGATGTGAAGAAGGCCTTTATTCAACCTTTTTTCCGACATCGTAAAAAAAATTTTAAATCGATGGCGTTAGATGAAAACAACGCGAGAGAGAGAGAGAGAGAGAGGGAGAGAGAAAGTTTTGTAAGGGAGCGAGAAGCGGGGGGCGGGAAACGCATTTGTACCCACTATAAAAACAAATTATTAATTGTTTATAAAACACGACTGATAAACGACTGAAAAAAAAAACAAAACAAAACGAAACGAAATGGAAAAAAAGAGAGAGAGAGAGAGAGGAGGGGCAATATCACAACCAGAATCGTAATTTTTCATTTTTCAATTCTCGCAATTTAATTCACGAGATTCGATGATGATAATAATAATAATAAAAACAGGTTTAAATTTTTCTATAATTAACTCTCGCGTGGGTTAAACGACGATGCAACAAGATTTGTACAATTTTAATTTTCATTTTTTTTTATCGGAGAAGGCGGTGGAACGAAATAAAAAAAAAAAAAATAAAATGAAATGAAATGAAAGGAGAGAAGGAGAGAAAAGAAGGGATGAGTAAAAAAAAAAAAAAAAAGGTGAAAAACAAAGTTCATATCGGTTCAATTAATGCCATATGATGATGTTATTTTGTAATTTCCTCGTATTCGCGCAATCACGCAAAACCTTACGCATCTCTCTCTCTTTTTCTCTCTCATTAAAATTTTGTTATAGGAATCGCACGACGACGACGACGACGGGTTTTTCTTATTATCACCATTCATTTTCCAACTGTTATTAAATACCAATTAAACGAAAGAGTTAATCGACGGGGGCCCCCAATTAATTAAAGAAAATACACGCTTTTTAATGAAAATTTGTGGAGAAAAGAGAGAGAGAGAAAAAGAGAGAGGAGGGAGGGAAAGAAACGAAAATTTTAAATAAATGGCACAAGTTAACAAATCGTAAAGAATAAAAAATTGGCAACAACAATGTTGCCAACCTTCAAGTCCAAAGTTCGTCAATCGTTTAATTGGTTCTTCGTATAATCGATTATGACGTTTATGCCTCACGTTTTCATTAAAAAAAAAAAAAAAAAAAAAGCTAAATTTTTATTCGTTTCATTCTTAAAAAGAGAAAATTTTCCCTTTTGTTCGAGACCAAATAAACACCTGCTAAAAAAAAAAAAGAAAAGGGAAAAAACGGAAAAACTCAGATAAAAACAAATTTAAAACCCACGTTGCGAGTTTCTTTATCACTCGAAAATTTACTGATTTATTAACGACAAAAAAAATTTAAACCTTTAGCGTGACTTTCGCCTGGGGAGGGGGGGGTTGTCACGGATATCAAAAACCGTCACATTCAAATAACTTTTTTTTTTTTTTTTTTTTTGAAAATTATTTTTTACATTTTAAATTTGCATATCATCATCGAAAAAAAAAGAGAGAGAGAGACAGAAAAAAGCGTAGCTCTAGTAAATTACGAAAATTCATTTTTATTACGGTTAATTATCATTATAAAAGCAAATCGTAGGAGTTCAAAAAAATAACAAAAAAATTGTTAACAACAATAAACGAATTTTTCTTTTTTTTTCTCTCTCTCTGCCGTCGTCAGATTTTCTAATTTGGTTAAAAAACGTTGGAGTTTTAATAACAATAATAGTAAATAATAAGAGAGAGAGAGAGAGAAATCCGTTCGAGTGGGAGACAAACGAATTATATACATTTTTGACATTGTGTTGTAAAAAAAAAAAAATAATAATGCACGAAATTGCAAGGAAGAACCGAAAATGAAACAAAACAAAACAAAATCGAAATATGTTAAAAAGACGATATGAATGACGGGATCGGTCGTGTCAAAAGACATTTTAAAAAAAAATGGGTGTGGCTGCAACGTGTTGCTCTAGTTGTAACCGTCGTCGTTATTATTTCGTTTTTTCTAAAAGTCAGGTAGGTATTTTAGTAATAATTAAACTTCCGAACTGGAGCTGGACGTTAAAACCTCCGTTTAAAACAGATGCAACAAAAAAAAAAAAAAAAAAAAAAAGGCGGGAAAATGAATGAGATCAAATTTAATATTTTAAAATAAAACAAACGAACGAATTTAAAAAAAAAAAATTTCCAATTTTTTCCGACGAAATTTTGTTCGCAATATTTAAAATAAATGTTTCGAAGTGAAATTTAACAAAATTTGTTTTATCATTTTGGCAGGGGATGAAGGGGGGGGGAAGAAAAAATTTTCCTTTCTTTCCCTCCCTCCCTCCCTCCCTCTCGTGATGATAAAAGGTTTAAACAATGTTTGCTCACGGGTTGACTTTCAATTACTCGATGAAATGGAATAAAGATAAGAATAAAATGATAAATAAAAAATTAATTTCGTTCTCAACCCTTTCTCACCTTTTATGGATAAAAATAATGATAATAATAATAATAATAATAATAATAATAATAATAATAATAATAATAATAAATTCCACCCTTCATTTTCGCGTGAATTAGGAAAAAAAAAATTCAAATTTTTGGCCTTCTTATGGCGGAGTAATTTTTGTTTCAAAACATTTTTAAGGCGTTTTTATTATTTAGAATTTTACACAAAAAAAAATTCTTAATTTAATTTTTCCCTTCCTTTTCTCTCTCTCCCTCTCTACCCATCTCCCTCTCTCTCTCTTTTTTTTTTACGATTTTTACAAGCGACGAAAATTTTTTTTTTTTATTCGCCGCCTCGAAAATCTTACCACGCCGAAAACTTTTTCGTTTAAAGAAAAGAAAAAACAGCTTTTAAAACTTTTTCACCACCTGGTTAAAAAAAGAAAAAATTGGACACACGAGCGGAAAATTTACTTCTCTACAGTCTATTAATTTTTTTTTTTCCTTTTTTTATTTAAAAAAAAAAAAATGAAAAGAAAATTTTTCAGTGGTCGTTTGGGGAAAAATAAGGATTTCGAACCTTAAAAACTTTTCATTTTCACAAAATGTCTGCGAATTACCGACCGCAATACTCTCCACATCCTCTTGTTTGAAACAAGGTTAAAAATATTTTCTCCAAATTATCCTCTTTGTCCAAAAAAAAAAAATGTCTCTTTCGATCGAGAAACAATTTCCCTCCCATATTCAAATCTGGCCATTTTTTTTTTTTTTTTCATTTCGTTAAGTTGCCTGCACTGACAAAGGAGAATGATAAATTCTACCGATTTCTAACCAATATTAATAAAATACTCCTCGAATGGCAAAATAAAATAATTATTAAATCATTAATCGGACAGATAATCTCTTGTTAAAAAAATCTTTTGCAGAAAATTAAAAAAAAAAAAAATTTATGAACCTTTTATATAGAATCAATTTTAAATTGAACATTAATTTAAAAAGAGAGAGAAAGAGAGAGGGAAAATCCATTAAATCGCCTACTACTACCTATTCGTGTTCATTAACGACTCTTACGTTGCTACAATTTATAAAGAAAATAATAATAATAATAATAATAATAAAAACAATCGTGTACCGCCGCGGATATTAATTACCGAAAAAGAAAGAAAAGAAAAAGGTGGCGTAAATTAAATTTTTTCAACTTACTCGTGAGTAAATTTCTCCAGCTTCTATTCAAAACTCGTAGGTACCTGCCACCAGGTGAAGAGCTCGAAGCAACAACAATTTCGTTTCCTTCTCCTTTTCTCATTTCCCTTCCGGTACATTTTTTAAACATGATGGAATCCTCGCCGACACCGCCGCCATCACCACCACCACCACCACCATCTAAATTCCCTTCCGAATGACTCCGAAAAAGTTTTTTTCCTCTCAGAGAATTTCGAAATAATTTTCTTTGTCTCCTCAAACTTCCCGTTTCGTAAGTGAACCTTTTGAAAGACCCGACGAGTTTTTCCGGCAAAGGTTCTTCCGGCGGAAGAGGATTGATGCATTCGTCACCGTAAAATATGGTCAAATGTAAATCCTGATACCTTTTCGTGGAGTACAAAAGTTTCGGATGAATCGTGTTGGCCGCTTTTTTCATTTGTTCGAATGTCAAACTCGGCAATTCGTTTTTCAAAACGGAATATTTACTTTTTTTAGGAGCGCTCGAATTTTCCGCGTCTTCGGAAAAGGTCACGCCCGATTTTTTCCGATTTATTTTATCCAATTTTTCAATGACCAAATCCGCGGGTATCGTGGCAGGTTTCAATCGTTGAGACATGGGAAATTTTTTCGCTTCCGCTATGTTATGTATCGATTTTGATTTTTCTCTGAGGGTTTCCAGGAACGCGGTCTCGAATTCGTTATCGTTCGATTTGAACGTGGACAAAAATATTTTCTTTCTGTTCGAAAGAAGGCCAGTGTCTGAACTGTAACCGTCGTGAATTTTTCGTCTGCTTTTATCCCTTTTATGCCGCCGTATCGAATTCGAATGATCGCTCATTCTCAAGCTGTCGGATTCGTTTTCTTTGTTCGTTCTGTGTTTGTGCCTTTTCGATCGATTTTTACGACTCAACTCGAACGAAACTTCACTTTCGCAGGGATCGGAAAAACTTTTATACGTCGAAGACAGGAGATTTTTCGAAGGAACGTCATTTGAATTTTTAACTTTTACGAGAGAACGATTCGTTTGCCCTCGGGGGGGCCTGTGAGAAAAACTATGACGCGGCGGACGACCCGCAGGAATGTCGATATCCGTAAATTGTCTTTTACCACTAAATGCCAACGTGCTAAAACATGCGGCCATTTTTCAAATTTTTAATTCCTTTTTTTTTTCTTTTTTTAAATTTAAAAAACGATTCTTTATTAATCCTCACAAGAAATCACTAAAAAAAAAAATGAATAAAAAAGTTTTACATCATTTTTTTTTCTTTTTTTCTTTTCCTCGTCTTTTTATTCGTTTGTTCGTTTTTTACTATTTCCGCGCGTCGCCTTGACAATTTAATCATTTGATTAGTTTATCAACTTTTTCTATTACAACATCATTATAAATAGAATCAAACACATCTATTAAAAGAAAAAACGATTCGAAGCCTATTAAAAATAAAGGCGAAGCATTGCTAAAAAAAACCGAGAAAAACATTTTCTATTAATTTCTTCGAATTATTTTTTTCCTCTATGAAAAATTATTATTTACGAAATAATTTTCACAAGAAAAATCACTTCTTCGTTTTTAATTATTATTATTATTATTTTAACGCTAAAAAATGAATTGAAAAACCGAGTGTGACGGTTTGCAGACGACGCCCAGGTAAAAGCCAAAAAAAACCTGCTCGGATGTGAAATTTGTTTTTTTTTTTTTTTCACACCTAACACAAAAAACTTGACACAACACTTCAACAACAACAA
>NW_002987766.1:13824-78824 GCF_000006295.1 Pediculus humanus corporis | reverse complement strand
GTCATGTTGTGTTTGTTATGTTACCTTCTCATCCACTGTTTACAAAGTTGTCGTCGTCGTCGTGTAAAAAAAAAAAAAAAATTTACGTTCGCCATATTCTATAATAGACGTGATAAAAATCAATTTAAAATAAAAATTAAATTTCTTATCAATTTTTTTTTTTTTTTTGAATAAATTCAACAACAACAACAACAAACGTTTCGTGTGATTACTCAGTGGCAGCCATCAGTCAGTCTCCCGAACGTAAATAAAATCCTATCACAATTAATTAAACATAAATTAAATTAAATTAAATATTATTATTATTCTTATCGATCGAACGTAAACAAATTGAGTTAATTAACTCTCGACACAAACTTTTTTTTTTTTTTTTTTTTTTAAATGAACATTGAAAATATTTAAATTTTAAAATTCAGATTTAAAACGAAACAAAACAAGGAAAAAAAAAAAAGAAAATTCTACTAAAAATTTTTTTTTTAGTTTAAATTTCAACGCTGACGTGTTTTTCACAATAAATTTTATTTATTTACTTTTTTTTAAGAGGGTCTGGAGAGAAAAGAAAAACTGAAATTTCATTTCATAAATTTTCACAATAAACCGCGAGAAATTGCGCTCCCCTATTTATTTAATAAAAACAATAATAAAAAATAATTTAAAATTTTTAATTTTTAAAAAACGAATTGATTTATTTAGAGTTTTTCACACAGTTAATACCAACAGAGAAAACGCGCGAAAATGTCAATAATAATAATGATAATAACAATACGAAAATTATTTTTTCATCGCAAATGGACAAAAAATTTTTCACTAAAAGCAATACGAATGATGCTAATTACGTAATAATAATAATAATAATAATAATAATAATAATAATCTTAAACAATTTCTACAATTCATTGCGATATCTATCGACGTAGTCAATACCAAAACAATACAAGGAAAAAATTATTATTATTATTATTATTTTTTTTCTACAGGAAGTCGTCGATCGAAAAAAAAAAAAAAATTATCGAGAAAAAACAAAAAAAAACTTTGATAACGGGAGAAAAAAACATTTCCGCCGCCGCCGTCGCCACCACCTGCACTTTTCGTATTTGGAAGTCAAATCAATTTCATTTTTGATTAGATTATTAACTAAAAGGTTGAAAGGGTTCACGGCCGAAAACGAGAGTGAGAGAGAGAGAGAGAGAGGGGGGGGGAAAGAGGAAAATTTATGCAATTAAAACCAATTTTCTTCGGTCCGAATCGAAAGAAATCATCGACTCACAAACAAATTTCATTCCTTAACCTTAAATTATTTTCTTTCTCTTTGTCTACCTTCAGCAATATGGTCCTTTAAATAAAATTTTCCTTTCCTTTTCTTTCCTTTATTTATTTAATTTATTCGAAATATTTAAATACACCGAAAAAATTATTATTATTAATTAAATAATATTAATAATAATAATAATTGAATGAGAAATTTAAACGATTATTTCTTTTAAACAAATCACCACGTCACGTCATATACACCCTTTCTCCGTCTCACTTCTACCAACTTGTCAACTTATTAAAATTATGCTCAACGGATAATAATAATAATAATAATAATAATTTTCCACGTGCAAAAAACGTGTAAAAAAAATTTTTTTATTTCGATAAGAATAACGCAAAAGAAGAGAAACGACATGAAAATTTATCCAATACGAGTACGAGAAAAATTAATTTACGACGTCCGAACGATCGATCGAAAGTAAGGTACGTAATCCCATCACAAACATGCTGCCAACATTAAAAAAAAAAAAAAAAAAAATTAACTACATTCATACACGAGACATTCATACAAATTAATTTTTCCTCGATAAATAATAATTTTATGTGAGACAAAAAAAAAAAAAAAAAAAAAAATTGCCACCGCAAAAATTTATTCCTTTCCCTCCCGCCCCATCGTAAAAAAAAAAAAAAATGAATTTTCAAATCCGTTTCATTTATCTTCAGGTACACACACACACACACACACACACAAAAAAAAAATTGAAATTAAAATCTTATGCGACAGGTATATTATTATTATTAAATATAAGAAAATTTTCCCATCGTCGGACGCATTAATAATTAATGATTTCAATAAATGCATCATTTTAAAAAATTGCAATTGATTTAAAAAAAACGACATCATTTTCTATTCCGGTTTTTTTCTTTTCAATATTAAAATCCCAACGGTTGTGACCAAAACCTGTTTTAGGTTCTTTCTTTCTTTCTTTCTTCTTCTTCTGTAGTTGGTCTCATTTTTAAGTAAGTCTAGTATGATTCGAACCAGGTGTTGTTTGCCTAATAATAATTATTTTTCTATACGACACAATCACATTTAAATTCTTTTTTTTTTTTTTAAACTGAGAAGATGGGAAGACCACCAACCGATTAGTTGACACCCGAAATTTAATTTTTTTTTTTATTGAGGCCTACGCCTAAACCACAAAATCCGAAAGGAAAGAAAAAAAATTAAAGTTAACGCGAACAAACGAACGGTAAAAAGAAGAAAAAAAAAAAAAACAATCGATTTCTATGGTAGAAATAATGGTAGAAGAGGAGCGACGACACTTCTGGGAATACAACAACAACAACAAATTATTAAGAACCGATTTTAAATTTTATTTTTATAACTTTTTTTTTTTTTTTTTTGAAAAAAAATTCGACCGCGACAAAAATTACATCTACCATATAATTCGAAAGAAAGAATAATAATAATCAACGCCCCTTTAAAATAATCCGAACGGAAAAAAAAAACGTTTCAATAGAAGGGGGAGACAAAAGTAAATAATTTTATCTTTTTTTTTCTCTTATTTTTCTTCTTCTTTTTTTTTTTTTTGTAATTGTTTCGAAATAGAAACAAACCATTTAAGATGAGAAATGAACCGAATTACGTCATTAATAATAATAATAATAATAATAATAATAATAATAATAATAATAATAATAATAATAATAATAATAATAATAATAATAATATAAACAATTAATCAACGTTTAAAAAAAAACAACAACGAAATGATTACTTAAAAGTTAAAATAATCAACTAAATGCTTCCTTCATCTCTTACAGAGAGAGAGAGAGAGAGAGAGAGAGAGAGAGAGAGAGAGAAAATGACCCGAAAAAGTAATAATTAAATTATCCTTAAAAAAAAAAAAAAAATTTACCAACCGGAAGTCGAGCCAAAAAAAAAAAAAAAAAAAAACTGGGAAAAATAAATTTTCCAACGAAATTTAATTCCGCAAAAAAAAAAATTAAAACCTACGTAAAAGTGGAAACAATAATGCAAACAATTTATTACGCGTTTTTTTTTTTTTTTTCCATTACGCAAATCGATCCCAACGAATCGTTCAATGTCAAAGGTCAATTTTTTTTTAATCGAAAACCTTAAATTATCTCATTCCCTTTCACTTGCTCCTTATTTTTTTTTTTTTTTTTTTTTTTTTTTGGGAAACCGTGAAAATCACCGGGAGTACACCTTTATCGACAATCATTCGTACATTTAAACTCCAGCAAAATAAAAAAAAAGTAAAAAAATTTTTTTTACTCACCGACAAGTTGGATAAAAAACGATTCACGATTAATAAAACGCATTCATTAATAAAGTAATTTTATTAATTACTCACCTGAAATGAAAAAAAAAAAAATTAAATTAATAAAAATTATACATAAATAAATGATTAATTTAAAAAAAAAAATTACTTTACACAAACGGACAAACAATCCTCAGGTAATATTATTAATTAATTTTTTTATTGCATTATTTATTAAAAAATTTTAAACAAGATTTTAACACCTCGAAATTAATTATTATTATTAATTACAAATTATCAATTAACTTTAAAAAGTATTATTATTATTATTTTTAATAATTAAAAGTTCGACTTAACCATCGACGTTAAAAAAAAATTATTAAAACGATCAAAAAATTAAAAATAAAAAAAAAAATTAGGTAAAATAAAAATCTTTTACTTAATTTCTTTCGAATCATTAAATTTAACTTTCCCTCCTCTCCTTCCCCCAAAAAAACAAACAATAATGATAATAATAATAATAAAAACAAAGCGAAAAAAAAAAACACAAAAAAATGTAAAAACTCAAACTCACCACCATTTAAAAAAAATTTTTCCCAATCATTTTTCCCTTATAAAACCTTTCGACGGTGGAAAAACAAAAAATAATAATAACGAAAAAAAAAAATAAATTTGACGAAAAAAAGAAAAACAAACAAACAAACAAACAAAACAAACTCAAGTCGAGTTAAAATCCCCAAACAAACTAACAAAAACTTGACAAAAAAAATAAAAAAAATATCGACTCGAACGCGCGCGTGGATTCGAATGCGGAAAACGCATTAAAAACAAAAAAAAAAAAAAAAAAAAAAAAAAAAAAAAACAAAATGGAATGTTCTAAACGTTTCTATATTTAAACTTTCAATCGCTTCTTCCATTAATCGAAAAAAAAAAAACAATTTTCTCTCTCTCCCCCTCTCTCTCTTTCCTTTTTTACTTTATATACTCAGCGTATATATAAATAAATATTAAAAAAAAAAAAAGCGCCAACTTGAAAAATTTAATTTCATACCGTTAAACGGGGGAAAAGAAAAAAAAAATTGACATGCGGCAAATTAATTAACCGGTTATTTAAACCCATATAAAAAAAAAATAATAATAATAATAATAATAAAGATTACGATGACAGCGAAAAACGATGATGATGATGATGATCACCATGATCACCACGATGATGACGATGACTTTTTTCTTTCTTTTTTTTTTGCAACACGTCAAATATATATTTATATATACGTACGCACTTTTTTTTTTTTTACGCAATTGCAAAACATTGAACTCTTTTGTTCAATTTATTTAACATTTTAATAAATAAAAAAAAAAAATCTTTCTTAAACTGGAAAATTCCTTTTTGGGTCGTCATTATTATTATTATTTTCTACGCCTCGAAATGTAAAATTCAAAAAGTTAGAGTTTTTAATACTTCGTTTTTTCAACGACGTGATTTTTACCTGAAACTTATGAACGCGTTTTTTCTTTCTCTTTTATCTCGCGTAATTTTCGCAATTGCAAAATTTTTTGTTTATCAGAACGTTATCGATTAGTACGTACGTACGAATGAGGGATTTTTTCGGCAATAAATCATTTAAATGTAATGTAAATTATCGCGTAAAAATAAGTTTTTCTTTTTAAAACTAAGTAATAATCATTTTTCAAATACTTTTTTCCCCCCCCAACTTATTACTCTACGATTTTCTTCCTTTTTTCATTTGTTTTTTTTTTGGAAAAAAATCAAATAAGAAAATTTTTCTTAGCGTTTCGAGCCTTGGGGGGGGGGGGAAAGAAGGAGAGAAATCGACCAACGATTTTTTTTTCTCGAAAGTTTCTCGAAACGGAAACAATAATTATAATAAAAATATATATATAAATATTTTTTTAAACAAAAAAAAAAATAAAATAAAAACTTTTAAGTGGAATTTAACGTTTTAATGAGGTTAACAAACCAATAAAAAAAAAAAAAATTTCTACTTAACCAAAACTCAAAAAAAAAAAAAAAAATTTTTTTTTTTTTTAATTTTAACGTTCGCCATATTGTTTTTTTTTTTTTTTTTTTTTTTTTTTGTATTTCAAGATTGTAAAATTTTAAAAGTAGTAGTAGGAAGAAAAAAAAAAACCGAAAACAATACTTGGCCGTAAAATTCCAATTTGAGCCCAGGTACTAAATGTTAAAAGCATCCAAAGCCTGATTTTAACTTTGCTAAAGAAAGGGAGGGGGAGGGGAAGGGAAACAGAATTTTTTTTTTACTGCCATTTTTCTTTCTTTCTTTCTTTCTTTTTTCATTCCATTTTTTTTTTCAAAACATAAACGACTAAAACTTTAATGCTTTTATTGTATTTTGCAACTTATTACGTTTTATAAAATATATATATATATATATATAAAATACAAAACATAATTCTTACGTTTTATTATTAAACGCCAAGTCGTAAAAAAATTGCTTTGAATTTCCAGTTTGAGGTAGCGAAAAAGAAAAAAAAAATCCATTAAAAAAAATTTACCTCTTTTTAATTAAATAAAAAAAAAAAGAGAGAGAGAGAGAAACGCACATATATGTAGAGACACAAATTTAAACGCTCAGATGCTACAAAACAAAACAAACCGACAAACAAACAAACAAACAAACGCCCTCTTTTTTCCGCTTATGCTTCACTCCCTACGTTAAATAAATTCAAATTGCATATCTTGAAATAAATAACAATTTTTATGTATAGTTGTAATTTTTTTTTTTTTTTCCCCCGCCTTTGCGTAACACTTTGTCTCATAAACCAAAATCATTAATTATAAATAAAAATTCTTCGATAAACGGTAGCAAAAATACCAACAAGAAAAAAGTACAAAAATATCAAAAAGAAAAGTCTTAAAAAAAAGAAAAATCCATTGGAAATTCAAAAATTTAAATGCAAGATATTCAAGGATTTTCACGTGATTGACTTTCAACGTAAAATTAAAAATAATAATAATAAAAATAAAACAGGAATTGCAAATATCAGTAGTAGGAAAATTTTAATTTTTTTTTAAATTACGTAACAAAAATAATGATGATAATAATAATAATAATAATTTCTGGATTCCATATCGTGTGGCGTAACAATACCGTATACAACAATTTTAATTACAACCGGATGCTTTCCTCGCGTTTATTAAACTTGTAATTATAAATAATTTCCTAAAAGAAATATTAAAAAGAGAGAGAGAGAGAGAGAGAGAGAGAGAGAGAAAACGTTGTTTGTATAATCGTCAACTATCAACCAAATGTTTTTCAAATTTTTTTTTTTTTTTTTAATAAAATAAAAAAAATATGACCGTTGCCATTTTTCCCGAGAAGGAAAAAAAAAAGAAGAAGAGGAAAAAAAGAAAAAAACCTTGTCGAGATTCTTCTGGAATAAAATCCGGTTTTCCAGTGCCATTTTCTTTTTCTTTTTTTAGGAATCTGATTTCACCTGTTTTCCATGTTTGAATTTTTTTTTTTTTTATATATAATCGACTGAAACGAATTTCATAGTTTTAACTATCATAATTTTTCAATAAATATTTACGAACGATTCACTACTTCATCATCAATCTCGTCGTTTTCCTTCCTTTTCTATTTGATTAACCACCATCACCACAAAATGGTACCTTTACAAAGGTAAGAAAGAAACAAAGAAATTCTTTCACACGGAATGTTATTTACTCTTGTATGTGACGTAAATGTCATCGACGACAAAAAAAAAAAAAAAAGAAAAGAAATCGAATTGTCGACTTGTGAGAAAAATCCAAAAAAAAAAAAAAAAAAAAAGAATAAAACAAAAACAACAACAACAACAACAACAACAACAGATAGTTAATTTGTGTTGTTTTTTTTTTTTTTTTGACTTCGTAACAACAACTTTGTTTTCGTTCCTTCCTTTTTTTTTCTCCCCAATGTTACATCACATCGCAGCATCTGTTAAAAGTTAACAACAGTTTCGTATTGAGGTTCGAAGCTTTTGATTCCCATCGGTGGGAATTTATTTTATTTTATTTTATTTTACACTCCTTGCATCCAATGTATATTTTTCCTTTCTTTCCCCTTTCCCAACCCCCCTTCACTTCCTCCCATCTTTCCCCCCGATCTCATATTCAAAAATCTTTTGACTTTTTGAAAAAAAATAAAATTTCCCTATTTGAAAAAACTACGACGACTAATACTACTACGGGGGGGGGGGGAGGGGCGCATTTATATTACCTGCTAAACAACAAAAAAAAATCTCATTTTACCCATGAGCAACTAAACAATTTAGTCTTCCGTTAGTCAATTATTTCTTATTTTAATGACGAATATAATTTGCGCTAAACTAAAAAAAAATTTTCATGAATTATTTATTTACAAAACAACAAACAACTTTCGATTTTTATTTAAAAAAATCCTTGGTCTCGTTTTAATAAATAATTTTTTTTTTTTTCATGTTTACCTTTTAATTATTATTATTATTAATATTATAAAATATATATAAAAATTATTAAAAAAAAAAAACAAGCAGAAATCTATGACCAGCTCATTCACGCTCCAAAAATAAAAAAGATTAATCATTAGATTTGATTTGAACCCGATAGATTTTTGGCCCCACATCAATTTCCACAACAGCAAAAAAAAATTTTTTTTTTTTTTTCGGGATAAAATTCTTTTATCGGCATCGTCACGCATTGAATCAAACGCAAATCCGTTTGTATTAATATTAAAGACGACGCAAAAGAGTTACAACAAAATGTCTGACGTTACCTTTTTTTTCTTCTGCCACTTCTTTACGGAATGGAATTTTTTTTTTTTTGCACGGGTATAATTCGTGTTAAAAGTGATTAAGCGACCCGCAAATAAAAAAAAAAATCTTTTCAACGGTTACAGACCTTGCAAGGACTTTATTTTGTTCGTTTATGTTTATGTTTATGTTTTCTTTAATGTCTTCAAAGTAAATATTCTACTAGTGTGACGTAAGCCACAAAAGTCGGCAAGAAAAATCCGTCACGATTTCGGTATTTTATCTCAATGAAGGACTCGTGCATTTTTTTTTCTTCCTTTTTTTTCTTTTGAAAGAATAATAATAATAAAATAATAATAATAATAATAATAGCTTTTTTTTACTTCTATTGTTGGGTTCAATGTAAAAACAATAAGAAAAAAAAGAAAAACATTTAATAATTAACCGGAACCCTCATTTTTAATACGTTCGTTGAGCAGATGTAACTTTTATTGCTTCCTAGCCTTAATACAAGTGTGTGTGTGTGTGTGTGTGTGTGTGTGTATACGCACATACATACATTTATACACATATATATATATATATATATATATATATATATATATATATATATATATATATATATATATCAAGACAATTTGTGCGTGAGGAAAAATTAGTTTGAGGTCAAAACGAACACGATTAAGCACGATGCCAGATCGAGTTGCAGCATAACACCGGGTACCAGTCGAAAACGTATCAACAACCGAAACAACAACAACAACAACTACTACCAATGAAAAAAATAATAATGATTTGACATAAGACTTGGAAAAAAAATCGATATTTGTTAATCGAAAATCGATTTAATAAGAAAAAAAAAGAAAAAATTTTGCAATTTTCTAAATGATTGTACATGTGGGACAAGATTATTGCCGGTTTTTTATTCTCACTCACCACCGTTATACCACGATTCACGAAAAAAAAAAAAAAAAAAAAGAAAAGAAAAACAGGTAATGCAGATCTCGCTTTTCAACATTTTTACGGCCACACATTATTAGTGCATATTACCATCACCATCACCATCATCACCATCGCCATCATCAACATCATCGTTATTATAGCCCCCCTAAACAAAAATATTCGTTTCCCTTTCTTTCTTTCTTTCTTTTCCTTAATATTTTTAATACGGGATTGTGTGTCGAGGAGATTTGTTTCAATTAATTAATTAAAACAAATAACTTTTCGATTGTCATTGTATTTCTTAATAAACAAACAAAAGAAAGAGAAAGAGAGAGAGAGAAGGAGAGAGAAAAATTGTAGTTTAATAAAAAAAAATATTTCACGCCATTCGAACGCGTGCCATTTTTATTTTCTGCACCACCACCAACTGTGTGGATCGATCGACAAAAGGGAAAAAAAAAAAACGCTGCGAGCAAGTTGATGTGACCATTTCGCACAGAAACGAGAAAATTTTAATTTTTTTTTTTTTACTGGTTAATAATGGCCGTTAAAAAACAAAACAAAAACAAAAAAGGGGGAAAAAAGAAAATGAAATTTAAAAAAGTGAAAAAATTCATAAAAATCTTACGAACCGTGTAAAAAATTATTCCGTGAATTTATTTTTTCTTCCATTTCTCACCTCGCATACATACACACATTCGAAATCGTTCGGTTTTCTTAACCTTACTTATATCTATTCGACCTTCTTCATCTTTTTTTTTCTTTCTCCCAGAGGAGTAGACGTGCGTCGTGTCATACTTAATGCATATCATTTTATAAAATACGACCGCGTATTGTTATCAAAACCGGGACGAAAAACTTTTCCAGTATCAGAGCAAAGGAAGGAAGGAAGGATAAAAATTTATCAAAACCCACCACGTACACGAATACACGAAAAAATAAAATAATTAAATTTAAAAAAATAATAATAATAATTAAAAATCATTCGAGTCGTTGAACCTTCCCTGTACTGAATCGATTAAAAATCGATTCTCGATTCTCGATATTATTCATTTCCCTTCACCGAATCAAATGTATAAAAATAATTCAACGGAATTCTCCAAGGTCTTATTATTTTTCGGTTTCTAAAATTAAAAAAAAATTTTTTTTTTTTTTTCCCCAACTCATGAAAAAAAAAAAAAAAAAACAGAAAATGTTTACAACATCAAAAACGTGCGTGGATTCCTCCCCCCCCCCCTTCATCTCTCCTGCTTTTAAATACGGAAATTTAATTGAATTTTTTTTTTTTTCACGGGTTTGATCCGTTTCGATCATTAACATGAATGTGCCTACAACAATTTTCCAGGTTTATTTGATTTTCTATAGAAATAACGCAAAAAAAAAAGAAAAGAAGATTTAATTTATCATAAATTTCAAATTATTATTATTATTATTATTATTATTAAATAAAAATAACCGGGTTCGGTTATGTTATATTGACAAACAAATATTAACCAAAACCTATCAGTTTAAACGCACGTGATTTTTTAAGTATTACACTAATTAAAAACAACCAACCAGTTCATGGTATTATTATTATTATTATTAAAAAAACAAACACGTTTTCTATAAATATAAATAAATAAATAAACGTTTTTGATCATTACAAACAAAAAATTAATAATTTTATATATAAATAAATCAAATTTTCTCTATAAATACGTATTAACAAATTCGCGTAAATAAAATCAATCAACGTGGTTTTGCAATTTTTTAAATTTATGATACTCGCGCACCCGCGCGTGCGCACACACACACCCACCACGTATTTACTTATTTATTTAAAAAAAAATTTTTTTTATTGCACGTTTTGAAAATTTCAACGGTTTTTTTTTTTTTCGAAACAAACATAAATTTAAAAAAAAAAAACGTAACGTAGTAAAAAGGGTATCGCTAAAAGGTAAAAACAAATAAATAATGTGAAAAAGCGAGCGAGTTGATTTTTATAAAAAAAAAAAAAATGTCACAACAACAACGCGCGCGTAGTTTTCCCTCCCTCGCCTTCCCCCGACTATAATTTCAAAAATGGAAAACCTTAAAAATTTAACTGGATACTTATTAGGCAATGTAAAAAAAAAAAAAAAGTCTTATGAAAATTGCAAAGAAACCAAGTGGAAAATATTAAAAAAAAAAAAAAAAAGAAAAGAAAAGAAAATTCACTTCGGCCGGGATATTCGCCTGGTTTTCCCCCCCACCCCTCTCTTGAACTGTTTTAAAAATTAAAGGGTGGTGCATTTTCGCGAAATGAAAAGCTCCGGCGGAAAACTTTCCTAAAATATTCATAGGAAAAAAAAAAACGAAAAAAAAATAGGAAAAGCGTTTTCGCATTCGAAATTTGTCGTTAAATCAATTTTTCCACATTCGGTTTTCTTCCACCCCCTCCCTTAACTGTATCCGTATCCGTCGTGTCAATAGAATCGTTTAAAAGTCTGAGAGAAGGAGAATAGCTGGATAAAGGGAAAAAAACATTAATAAATAAATAAACGGTAAATAATAAAACTTTGATTCCCACAACAAACAAAAAATAAAATAAAAAAAAAACAATTTTTTTTTTTAAACGCGGATAAACTTTATGGATACCATTTTCTAACGTGTCGTATTTTTCTCTTTATTTGGTCAAAACAACATTTTTTTAAAACATCTATCGTTCATTCGACGTAAGTTATTTTATTTTAATAAAATAATTTAAATAATTAAATAAATTTCCAATCGATCGAACATATATGCTACTAACGAGTTACGTAATTTATACATATTATACAAAACGTTTACGAAGGAATTTAACGACAATCCGTAGGGGCAAAAAGAAAAAAAAAATTATACAATGCGAACAACAACAACAACAACAACAACTTTTTAAAATTTTCACTTCCACAAACAAACAAACAAACCAACAAAATTCGACGCATTAAAAAATTACATAAATTAAATTATTATTATTATTATTAAAAAATTTAAATACGTAACGTGAAAAACATTTTCAATCTTTCATCAGAAAAAATTTTCCATATGTAAAGTTCACGTTCACGGTTAAACCGAGAATTTTTTTTTTTTTTTTATGACCACCACAAAGCATTATTATTATTATTATTATTATTTTACTTTTTTTATTTTAACCTCACGAAGTATCATAAATCGAATTGAAAATGACAAAAGGTACACGTAAGTGAAAGTTAGACGCCAATCGCATTAACAACAACAACAACAAAAAATTTTTTTTTTTTATTTTTTTCGAACAAAAGCCCTAATGAAAGGAAAAGTTTAAAAAAAAAAAAAAAAACATTATGGTTGTTATATAAAAAACCTTTTTTTCTCTTTCCAGGTATTTGAATCTTTTAAATCTTTCTCTATTCAAGCGTATAGTAATAAAAAAAATCATTATTATTATTATTATTATTACGGTGCTGCAATCTCGAAAACTTCCAAACGTATTTTTTTTTATTATTATTATTACTAATAAATAACCTTCAACGTTTTGGCGAATTTTCATTAATTTTAATAATATTAATAATAATAATCGAGAATAAATAACGTCATAAAATAATAATAATTTTTTGCCTTATTTTACCCGGATGCGTAAAATGAATTACGTAGTGGAGAAAAAAAAAGAAAAACTGACGTGGAAAAATTTTTTAAATTTATTTTTTTGCATTGAATTTTCCGCGATTTCCGCGCTGTAACTTTTAATTCGGATTTTTTTTTTTTTTTTTGAAAACTTTTGTTCTTTTATCGTACACTCCCACCCCCACCTCTCCACCCCCCGATTAAGCGTGCAAGTAAAAAACTTTCAAAATTTTCGGGTAAATTTATATATTTCAAATGACAAAATTAAAAACGTGGGTGCATTTCGACTTTGTTTTTTTTTTTTTTTTTTTTTTTTTTTTTACTTAACGCAAAAATATAACTTATTATTATTATTATTTTTATTATTAACGATCTATCGATCGATGTAATATTGATTGATTAACCATAAAAAACGATTTGAATCCCCCCCAAATATTTTTTTTTTCCTTTCCCAAACAAAAAAAACAAAAAATATACGTATGTAATAATAATAATAATAATCGTACGAAAACGGATTTGAAAAAAAGTTTTTTTTTTTTTTTTTCCACGACCGACGCGGTTTGTTTATTTATTTATTTATTTATATTTTTTTTTTCAAAGCCAAAAAAGGGCAAAAATAGTTTTAAAAATCGTAAAACTTTCATGTCTGCCGCAACGCATGAGGTTAAAGGTATCGCATGAATTTATTCAATGTTTTTTTTTTTTTTTCTTCATTTTGCCGGTAGCAAAATTATTTTCATGATTCACTGAACAAATGTTATATACTTCTCGTACTGAATGGGGGGAGGGGGGGGGGCTGACGGGGACGGGGACGGTTAATTGCAGTTAATATGCTAGACTGAACATTCCATACTTATTTTGATCAATATATAAGTAACGAAACAAACGTTTTTTCTTATTCTTTTCCAATCGAATCGAAAACGAAACAAAAAAAAAAAAAAAAACCGTAAATTTTTTTTTTTTGTCGATACCTCGATACCTTCGAGCGTTTTCTTCGCCTCTAACCGTTTTTTTTTTTTTTTTTTTTTTCGAAATTATTTACTACAATATCAGACTTTCATCTTTCGATCTACTTTTTTTTTTAAAAAACGAGTTGTTGATGTTTTGCGATACGTTTTTGTGAAACGCGTTCGAGACGTCTGAATTTATTTTATCCGATCGGTTAATTTTGAAATGATAGAAAAATAAAATAAAATAAATAAATAAATAAAAATCCGTCGGAATGGATGGTAAGCCAGCGGCGTAATCAAAACTCTATTTTATTATTATTAACCTTCGAGAGACTTTAATAAATAAATTAATTAATTAAAACAATTTATTTTCGTTCGTCTTTTAAAACTCTACGAATCCCATTTGAAAAAAATAAAAAAGCGATATTAATTATATAATTAATACCATTTCGAAATTATTATGGGTCGTAAAATGATTTTCGTCCATTGTCTATAAACGATATATCGATCGATCTATCGATTTATTTAAATCGATTAATAAATAAAAATTTTTTTTTTTATTTAATCGAACGGAATCCCATTTGATCAATTATAATTTTTTTTTGTTTTGGTTTCGTCTCCAGACGGGAAACGCGTGAGAGAGAGAGAGAGAGAGAGAGACGGGGGGAGGGGGAATTTTTCTTTCTTTCTTTACCTTTAAATCGATTATTATTAAAATGAGAATAAAATAAAATAAAATAAAATAAAAAACAAAAGATTTATTCATTCGTATACCGCACCTTCTTCTTTCGATAAATATCCGGGATCTACACGCGATGCTTTTGGCAAGCCCAGTTTTTAATGCGAATAAAAACTCTTTTGGACCCTCGAAAACTTTTTTTTCTTTCTTTCCATTTGTCTTATTAAAAAAAAAAAAAAAAAATTCTTTCTTTTTTTTTTCCCCCTTGGTTGTGTCATGGCGTTTGTCTGTTTGTGCGTGTGCGTGTGCGTGCGTGTGTGTGTGTGTGTCCATTGAAATGCAAATGCAATACGAACGTATGAATAAAATAATTCTGGAGTAAAAAACTAAAAATTTCCCGATTTCGTATTAACTTTTACGGGGAAAATAAATTTTTCTTTGCTCAATCATTTACTATAAAATTTACTTCATCTTTTTTCTTTTCTTTTCTTTCCCTTTTTTTTTGGCAAAGAATTAATAAAGGCCGGTCGAATCGATTTTTTTTTTTTTTTTAAAGAGAAAATTATTATTATTTTCTGAAAACGATCCAACGATAAAAATTTTTCTTTTCGAACGGGTGGGTCACTTTGAATTTTTTTTCTTTTTTTCTTGTCGTTAATAAAACTACCAACAACATAAAATAATGTCCGATCACGTGAGAAGAGGGGGGTGGGAAAGAAAAAAACGTTAATTCGATCGATAATTTAAATAACATCATCTTGTCTAAAGAAGAGAAAAAAAAATTCTGACCAAGACGACATGTTTTCCCTTACCGAAGTTTTTCCAATTTTTTCGATTTGAATTCTTACAAATGAATTTTGTATTTAAAAAAATTAAAAATAAAAATTATTTCAAACCCAGTCGCCAAGTTTTTTTTTTTTGTTTCAAATTATTCTGAAAATTTAAACTCACTCTCTGCCAAAAAAAAAAAAAAAACGGAAAAATCAATAAAATAAAATTCGTGAATTCGTTATAACGGGAAAAAAAATTGCACATGAAAACTGTATCTATCTATCTATCTATCTTTTTCTTTTCATCCTACAATACAATTTAATTATACGTTGGACTCGACCATCTTAAAACATTTGCCAAAAGCAAAACTTTAAAAATTAATGCGAAATTATTATTATTATTATTATCCACCATTAAACACGACAAGGCTACTTGTCGGAGTTTTTTAAGTATTTATCCGAGGTTTCTACCCGATTCCTTAGGGACAAATACTCGAATTTCGGTGGTGCCACTTATTATAAGATAGCACCACATCAATTCTTGAAAGTCTTCCTGAGTCCATCTTTATTCGATGGGAACGATTTGTCTCCTGAACTGGGCTCCAGTGACTAACATCTTTGGAGTGGCCAGGGTCAGAAGCAGTGAAATTCACATTCTCGTCGAGCTGCCTCAGGTCGACAGTAGAACAAGATTTGTTTTTGGTTCTTACTTTGTCTTGTTCTCATTTTTTTGCTCTTTTTAAGCCAACAGCACGTGGCGTTCTCAAACGGTCACCCATCCAAGTTTGCACCACGCCCGATGCTGCTTAACTTCGGTGATCGTACGGGAACCGGTGTGACCAGCACGCTATGGCCGTTGGCTTTTATTATTATTATTATTATTATTATTATTTTACGATTTCTTACCAACACACTAAAAAAAAATAATTTATTAAAAAAAAATTAAAAATAAATGAAAAATAAATAAATCGCGCCAACATTTCTTTGATGGTGTGATCAAAAAAAAAAAAAAAAAAAAAAATGTTGATGAATAAAATGAAAATTCAAAATACAAACAACAAACAACAATCCATGTTATTTCCTTGTATGCATGCATGCATTTAAAATATACAAAAAAAAAAAAAACCACAGAATATAATAATCGTGAAGACAATTCAAAAGAAAACGAAAAAAAAAAAAAAAATGGCGATGTTTGAATAAATTCGTTTTGCACGTACAAATACAAACAAACAAACAAACAAAAACAAAAACAACAACAAGAAATACAATCGCCTTTTCCATAAACAATCATAATAAACCAAAACAGAACCGAGACCGAGTTTATAAATAAATGGAAAAAAAAAATAAAAAAAAACTCAAAAGGCATATCATGACTATTTGCAATCGGTTATATTCATCAAAACCTTCTTAGACAGAAACTAACTAAAAGGGTGGAGCCTTTTTTTTTTTTTATCACAATAATTGGATTAAAAAGACGAAGAGAGAAAAAAAAAAATTATTATTATTATTATTATTATTATCCACCATTAAACACGACAAGGCTACTTGTCGGAGTTTTTAAGTATTTATCCGAGGTTTCTACCCGATTCCTTAGGGACAAATACTCGAATTTCGGTGGTGCCACTTATTATAAGATAGCACCACATCAATTCTTGAAGGTCTTCCTGAGTCCGTCTTTTTCGATGGGAACGATTTGTCTCCTGAACTGGGCTCCGGTGACTAACATCTTTGGAGTGGCCAGGGTCAGAAGCAGTGAAATTCACGTTCTCGTCGAGCTGCCTCAGGTCGACAGTAGAACAAGATTTTGTTTTTGGTTCTTACTTTGTCTTGTTCTCATTTTTTTTGCTCTTTTTAAGCCAACAGCACGTGGCGTTCTCAAACGGTCACCCATCCAAGTTTGCACCACGCCCGATGCTGCTTAACTTCGGTGATCGTACGGGAACCGGTGTGACCAGCACGCTATGGCCGTTGGCTTATTATTATTATTATTATTATTATTATTTTCTTCAATTATTCTAATTTCGCATTTATTACTCGGGGGGGGGTTCCCTGTCACGCTCCTACTACTACTATTACTACTTTCATATAAAAAAATAATTAACAAATAAAGAAACAAACAAACGACCGACCGAACGTTACTTTTTGAATTTCTTTTTCACGAGGAAGGTGTTAATTGGTATAAAAATAATAATAATAATAATAAAGGTACATGCGTACGTACACATTTTTTTTTTTTTTTTAACAAAACGCTTCGAGGTTTTTTTCATTTCTCTTTAAAAAAAAAAAAACGTAATTGATACCTTTCTTGCGCGTTCAACCTTTGAGACACTTGAAAAATTCATATTTAGACAAAAAAAAAAAAAAAAAAAACGCTTTAAGAAATCGACTCAATTATCTCTCTATCGAAAATTGTGAAGAGATAGAATTTTTTAAAAAATTAAAATTTCACACATGGAAAGAAATAATAATAATAATAGTAATGGATTCCAAAGCGAAAGTTTCCAGAGTAATAAATTTTAAAAAATTCGTGTAAAAAAAAAATCAAACGTGAACAAACAACTTTTCTTGTGAGTCAAGGTTTTTATATGAAAATATTAAAAAAATAAAATAAAATAAAGAGAAAAAGGCATGGATTGTGGGGTGGAAGGGGGAGGAGGGGGAGGGGGGAAGGGAGAGGGCATCAAAATCATCGCATTTTCACGACCGACACAAACCGCACAAAAAGGCAACAATAAGCCACGATTTTGTTATTTAATAATAATAATAATAATAATAATAATAATAATAATAATAATAATAATAATAATAATGAAATTTAAATGAATGGAATCATTATTTATTTATTCTCGCACGCACACGACATCATGTCGAGTCTGTTGGGTTTTTTTCTCTTTTTTTTTTTTTTCTTTAAACCTGTTCAAGGTTTTTTTTTCTATATACGATTCCTTGAAATTGAATTTTGATGTAAAATATTTTTTCGTAAAAATCATGCTGAAATGATTTCCGCTCTCTCTCTCTCTCCCCGCTTCCACCCCTTTCCTCATTCAAACTATTTCCATAAATATTTAATTTTTAGAAAAAAAAATTTTCCGTTAAGGTACAGAAGGATTAAATATTTTTTTAAAATACTTTAGCAGGTACAAACTACTTGTTAGTAAGAATGTAGGAAAAAGTCGAGCAAAGATTTAAAAAACGTTCAAATTTAAATTCAATATAAATTCAACGAAACGTTGGAAAATGTAGCGCGAAAGAAAAACAGGGAGAGGGAGATGATGATGATGATAATAGTTTCTTAACATCTCACCGAATTCTTTTTTTTTTTTTTTTGTTTTGTATTTTTAAATTAATTAAAAGTAATTAACCGTATTTGAAAGAGAGAGAGAGAGAGAGAGAGAGAGAGAAACGAAAACCCCGTTGACGTTTAAAATTAGAGGCTGGTGCTGCGCGCCATTATTAAATATAAATCATTAAGAAATTTTGAGTCACATTTGGAATTTTTCCCATTGAAAAATTTTTTTTTTTTTGTTTTTTGTTATTTTTGTGTTCCTTTCTTAAAAACGATTTTTTACGATTTTAAATGACGTCAATATTCCTACCATATCTCACCCTTAAATCCATTCCGATTAATTTTTAGCGTAAATTACGTAATTTACGTAACTTCAAAAAAAAATAATTTTTCGTTTTTCGCATAAATAATAATATTAATAATAATAATAATCGCAATGATTATAATAAATTCATGCTCGATCACGAATATTTTTCATTACAATAACAAAATAACGTTTTTTTTTTTTTTTTTTTTTGTCAAAATGTAGAATTTTAATTCAAACACACAAAAAAAAAAAAAAAAAAAATTCAATAGAAAAAGAAAACAAAGGATAATTTCGCCTAAATTTCGATTTAATTTATTTCTTTGATTCAATTTGTTTGCAAATTATTACGAAATTCATTAATAATTTTCAAAGTAAACAAAAAAATTAATAATAATAATAAAACTTCAAGCTATTAATCTAACGTAACCAATCCAAGATCGAATTTTTAAAAGAAAATTAAACTCATTCGCAATTCGTAAAACTCCCGGCAACTACAAATGTATCAACCATTTAAATTTTTCCCCTTTCGAAAAAAAAAGAAAAAGGGAAAAAAAAGGGGAAAAAGGAAAAAAAAAAAAAAACAAATCGGCGAATTTTGATATATATGCGTGTGTGTGTGTGTGTGTGTGAGTGTAAAACCAAAGTTAAATTTATTGCATTTGATGCGTGAAAAGCAAGTTTGCTAATAGAAGGGATTTTTACCCTCGCCCCTCGTCCCTCCACACACCCGGATTTTTACGTGGGGGGTGAAATAAAGAGGAAAAATGAAAAGGTTCAAATGAAAACCACACCCTTATCCGTATATATACAGACACACACACGAGATAACACCTGGTTTACCGACCCCTGAACATTATTAGAATCATTTATAATAACCGCCATTATGACGTTTTTTTCTTTTTTCGATATTCTCCTCGACAGTTTTCAAACCGAAAAAATAATAATAATAATAATTACAAACAATTTTAATTAAGAAAAAATATTCTCTGCTTACAAAAAAAAAAAAAATTTAAATTTAAAAATAAAAATGCGTGTTTATATAAAACACATTTCCTAATAATTATCTCCCGGTAAAATTTCGTCGAAGAAAAACAAAAAAAAAAAAAAAAAAAAAAGACGTGGCAACAACATAATTTATATCCCCGATACAAAAAATAAATAAATAAATAAATAAATAATAATGTCGAAAAAATTTTAATTTAATTAAAAAAAAAAAACAAAAGAATCACGTGGCACTAACCAAAAAACAAAACAAAACAAAAAAAATTAAAAAAGTTTTCTCTTTCTTTCCTTCTTTCTTTCTCGATTACACATTACATCACTCCTGTCAATAAATAACTTAATAAAAAATTAAATAAAATAAATTTTGGGGAGCCGTGGAGAAAGAAAGAGAGAGAGAGAGAGAAAAAACTTTTTATCAAACATTTTCAGGTGCTAATTTTTTTTTTTAAATACACGTATAAATGATGATCGCAATCGTTTTCTCATCATTCTCTTTGTCTAATTTTTTTTTAAATATAATTTGACGAGATTTATTAAGGAAAAAAAAAAAAAAAAAAAAAACAATGAAACAACAACACCCAGCAGCATATAAATTAAAACCTTTAGGCGGTTAAGTGATTTGATTCCGACCAATAAAAACAAAAGAAAAAATGGTATGTACGCATGCATGTAATAAATTTTATTCCTACGTCAATTACGCTCAATCAATTTTAATAAATTTTATTAAAAAAATTATTTACCAGATCAAAACAACCCTCACCAAAAAAACATTCCGACGAATTATTCTTTCCCCTTCCCTCCAATAACCCCCCTCGCAATTTCAATCGGTAAAATTATCGATTTTCGATCGTATTAAATACATTTAAAGAAGAAAGTGATTAAATTAAAACCTCATTTTAAAAAAAAAATCTATTATTTAGGAATAAGTATAATTTTTAAATCATTTCAAATTTTTTTCTTTTTTTGCCTTATAGCTCTTTAAATATTTCACGTATAATTAATAGACTATTATTTCGGAAAGAAAGAAAGAGAGAAAAAGAAAACTTACTGGAAAGACAACTTGACGTTTAGATTAAAAAAAAAAAAAAAAAAAAAGATTTATACGAGGTAAAAAATAATACTACTAGTAGTAATAGTAGTAGTAGTAGTATAATAAGTAGCAGTCAGACACGTTTAAAATCAAATACCAAACAACGACACCGTCATCATCATCATCATCATACTTCTTTTTCTTTTGTATTTATCAAACGTTATTATCAGTATTATCATTACAATCAACATTTTTCCATTAATTTATTTATACTTTTCCCCTCACGATATTATATTTTCATCTTTTATTTTCCGGTTTACATTTAACTGAGGTAAAATTAACGAGTCGATTATTATTTTTATGCAAAAATATGCGAGAAGAACAATTAAGAAGAAAGAAAAAAAAATGCACACTTACACGCACGCACGTGCTCCCGCGGTCATCTTCTCTGGGAATCAAGATAATTAAACCGAGCATATATTAAAAAAAAAAAATTATCCAACAGACAAGATGCCGAGAGAGAGGGGGGAGGGAGGGAGAGAGGGAGGGAGAGGGAGAGGAAGAGAGAGAGAGAAAATTATTAACACGTCATATTCTCCGGGTTGAAAAAAACAAAAAAGCAGCGACAAAATTCGACGTACCTGATTTGTTATATACAAAAAACAAACATTCATAAAAAGAAATTTTTTTTTTTTTTTTTAAATTAAATTATTAACGAGGTTAATGAATTATTTATTTACCGGATGGAAAATCTAAAATGGAAAATAAAACAAATGCGAAAAAAAAACAAAAAAAAAACGAGTTCAAAATTTTTTTTTCCAACATGTCATACCAACCGGACAACCCGAATCGTAAATTTTTTCTCATCCTCCCCTCCCTCTTCCCATCGCTAAAATAAATAATTTCATTGTTTCCAAAACGTTCGATTAATCGAATTATATATGTTCAGTATCGATTTAAAAACGATAAATTTAACTGCATTAATTTCATTTTAAATTTCATCAATTCATTTGCGTACGATTTTTTTATAAAAACGACAGGAAAATTATTATCATTATTTTTTTTTTAGCATATTAATATGTAAAAATTTTTAAATTTTCCTTTTCCATCATTTTCCTTAATATTTCAAAGCGGGGGAAAAAATAAAAAAATTTGTTTCCCTTTGTTTTCATTTTTATAAAAAAAAAAAAAAAAAAAAAAAAAAAACTTTTCAACAAATAATAAAAGAAAAAAAATTATTATTCGTATTCAAAAGAATTTTTTAAATCTGGTTTTACAATCATCAAAAACAAAACAAAAACAAAGTGAAACAAATTTTTTTTTTTTTTTTTTTTTTTTCGAAACAAAAAGCAAAATATTTTAAACTTTTTATAATTAAAACAACAACAACAACGCACAATTTCCTTTTGTTTCTTCATTTTTTAAAAAGCTTTCCCGTACCGAAGAGTGAAAGGAAAAACAATTTTTACATCCTCACTCATATTTTTCTGGAAACTTGAACAGGAAAAACCAAGGACGTATTTTTAAAAAAAAAATTCAAACAATGGCGAGCTTTTCGTCAACTCTCTAATCATTCACTCTTATCACGTTCAAAAAACGTCATTTCAATGAGGTTTCAAAGTTCAAACGTATTTTCTTCTTTTTCTCCTTCTCCTTTTTCCTTTCATTTTCTGCTTTTTTGCTCTTCTTCTTCTTCTTATTTTTTTTTTATGTGTGTCAGGATGTCAAGAAATATTATTGAAAGTAAGTATCGTCGTGAAAAATTCACGTCATAGTCACGGACCTTTCTTCTTTAATTTATAAAAATATAAAAATTACGAACGAGTCAACGACAAAATGACAAACAATAGAAAATTCATTCAAAAAAAAAAATCCCATTATCTCTTTTTAAAAAGAAAACTCTTTTAAATAGAGACTGCGAGAGGTCAGGTAGACAATAAACATTCATTCGCGGTTAAGGAACGTTTAAATCCTTCTCCTGTAAACTTTTCTTTTATTCACAATAATTAATTATTAACCTTTCTTTCTACGGGTTTACGTAGTAGGTAATAACCAGAAAGCACTTAATTAACACCTTACATTACAGGTAAAAAAATTTTTAACGAAAGTCAACCGTTTAATTTTCATTATTATTATTATTATTATTATTATTTTTATTTCCTTTCATTCTTACGAAAAAATCGTAAATACGATGAGTTGAATGAAATCATTTAGGCTACAATTTACCGTTTAACGTTTTTTTTTTTTTTTATACAATCACAATTTTTGATACGATATAAAAAAAATATAAACTGAAAAAAAGTATGAGCGTTTGTTTGTATCAACATAATAATAATAATAATAATTAGCAGTAGATATTCAAAAAAAATACATAAAAATATTTTTGTTATCACCAAGTAACGAGTATACAAAGCTGGACAAATGCCATTAAATGATCTTATTATTATTATTATTATTGAAAAACGACAAGTGAATAACGTTTAAATAATTTATTAAAAACCTCTCTCTCTCTCTGTGCGTCGTCTTCCTGTTAATGCGTGTTTGCCCTACGCACAATATACACACACAAACGCACTCAGGAACAACGATAACTTATTTTTATCATTTCCCACATGGCTAAACGTACGCAACGAAATTTTTTGGGGGGTGGCAGCGAGTCGGAGTCGGCAATATATCATACAATTTCAGATAATTATCTCATCGTACAATTTATTATGCATTTACGTAATAATAATAATAATAATAACTTATTTCAACTTTTTACCCCCCTCGCTAGTTCGTATTATCAAAGTTTTAATTTTAAACAAACGTCCTTTACAATTTTCAATGTGAAATCACGTTAAAAAAAAAAAAAAATACATAATTAAATAAATAAATAAATAAAAAATAAAAGTTCAATGCGAATATGTACGTGACCTGTGACATTCAATGACGTTATACGGAACCCGACTACCTACCACAGTTCATTTGATCGATACTTAAAACACCAAAAAAATAAAATTAAAAAAAACATGATGTAAATGTTTGTTGGCGTCTACAAAACAAAACAAACTTTTTGTTACAAACAAACAAACAAAAAAAAAATTTTTTTTTCTATGTTTTTCACATTAAATGAAAAATAATATTAGAAACATGACGATTTGAATCAATAATTATTAGAAGAGAAGAAAATGGCTGATTTTGAATTTTTTTTTCAATTTTACATTACGAAACATTATTTTCTCACTAAACATAAACGTTTTTGTTCGATTTCTTTAAAAATGTTTTTCCTTTCGTTTCCCCCTCCCCCTCCCCCCTTTTCATTTTTTTTTATTATTAAAAAAAAATTCGTACATTTTATCAACATAATCTAACATAATCGTACATGTTATTAATACTAATATTAATAATGATAATTTTAAAACTATTTTTTTTTTTTTTTTTTTTTGCAATAAAAAAAAACAAAAATGTTAAAAACAAGTTTTTTGTTTTTGTTTTTTTTTTTTTTTTTTTTTTTTTTTTTATAAATACGAATAAAAAACATAAATTGTAATTTTTCACTTTTTGACAATAAGTAATGAGAAACATTTATAAATAAATAAAATATACGTGTGTGTTTGTGCGTGTGCGTGTGAATATTTTCATGTAACAAATTGTAAGGACAAAACATTTTTTTAATGTTTTTGCATACTTGTTAACTTTTCAATTGCAATGTTGTTGTTGTTGTTGTCGTTGTCGCTGTTACCTTGCCAAATATTTACGTGCAGTATATTCAAGTGTTTGTGTTAATATTAATTTTACCTACCACGTAACGTTATTTAAAAATTTAAAAACAAAAAAACTTAATGGCGTTAACCAGATTAAAAATAATATAGTTTTATAGTTATGAGGACGTTAGTTACGACATGTTACGAAGGTATTTACGATTCTTTACCCTATTGGAAACCAACAAACAAACAAACAAAACCTTCCATTTTTTTTTTTTAAGGTGCGACTTTTTATTAATAATTTTTTTATTTTATTTTTATTATCGATCCATTACGACTCATTAATAAAAAAAATTGAATAAAAATTTACGTTCGGTCTTAAAAAAAAATATAAGAATAAAATATAAATATAAATTTTTTGTTATTAACGTTATTATTTTTATTTATTTTGACGTGTGCGTTTTTTTTTTTCATCCAACTCTTCGTATTCATAAAATTTATGAATTATTATTAGTTTTAAGTGGTTTTCACAACTTTGAAATATGGTTTATTTAAAAAAAAAAAAAAAATTTTTATTTATTTTTAATAACCGTAAAAATCTTAAATTTTAAATAGTTATTATTATTATTATTTAACCTTAATGTGTTTACATCGAAATCACGTTCGTTGATAAAAATATTAAATATACATCATCATCATCATCATCATTAATTTATTATTATTATATAAATTTCTTCGTAATTTTTTTTTTTTAATTTTTAATTTTTTTAAATGGAGTCTGATTTGTTTTCGTCTGTTTAAAATAATAAACAAAAATTTTTTTACTTAAATTGCAGGGACGCACGAACCGTTAAACAACAACAAAAAAAAAATAATTATTTAAAACAAAAGGGGCCAATTTATGGCAACCGGACGCAAAAACAAGAAACATTAAAGTCAGCAAGTTATAGCAAGGTCATCGAGTAATACAATACACCAACAAAAAGATGGTAAATCCGGCCAAACTAGAAATTCAATGGTGGTGGCAAAAAAAAAAAAAAAAAAAAAAAAAGCTTTTCTTAAATGATATTTTTACTCAGCGGGATGCTGGCATTGAATTAATAAAAAAATATATCTTTCTTTTTTTTTTTTTTTTTTTTTTGTAAACTTTTTCTAATTTTCATTCATTTTCCAAGCGAAACGTGCGAATTTCATTTCAACGGACGAAATAAATAAATAAATAAAATAAAAATTTTTTTTATTATTCCCCAAAACATCAACAAAGTGCATTGCCCCCGTTTCATATCTATTTACAGATAACAGGCTAAAGTGTATATCGTGTAAAATGGTCTTTTCATATATATAATGCCAATTAAAAATTATTTTATTTATGTACAAAATAAAATCATCAAACCGTAAATACAATACGAAAAACCACAAAACGACTAGGGTGACTTTGGAAAAAGAGTTCAATAACATTATTAGACGGCCACCGACACCCCCCCCCCCGGGTAAAAAATAACGAAAATATCGAACGCAAAAAAAAAAATTAATAATTAATAAAATTAAAAACAAACAAAGCGCTCATGAATAATAATAATAATAATATTATTAAACAAACTTGAACTTTAAATAAACAAACAAACGAATTTTCGATTGCAATATCCGGTACAGTAGTAAATACTGAGATTATTGTTGTGTTGACCGTTTCGCGTTTAACTTCCTGAATTTTCAATTTTTTTTTTTTTTTCTCGACTTTAAAAAAAAAAAATTTTGGTAATAATGGAACTCATTTTAATTTTATGATGTACGAAACTCACTCACTCACTCACTCCGTTTATAATTTAATTAATAATAAATGAAACGAATTAAGTTAATTAGAAATTTCCGCATTTGAGATACAAATAATAAAATCTTTTCTTTTTTTTTTTTTTTCTCATCGAAGTAGGCGGTTTGTCTGATCAAACGTAACAAAGTGACAAGCTTTTAAAAAATGAAAAAAAAAAAAAAAAAAAAAAAATTTATTTTATAATAAAAATATTTTTCCACATTTAAAATAAATAATTAGCAAAATAAATCTGCGACATTTTTACGCAGATTTTACAAACAGACTCAATTGCCTTTTTCCGCCCCCCTCCCCTTCCGGCCACACACATTTCGTTTCAATTGCCATCTTGAATTATTATTATTATGTGATTTAACTCGAATCACATTTCCGTAAAATATATTTATATACGAAATATAAATAAAACCGTTTTTTTCCCGCTGCTCGCGTGCACGAAAACGACGTTTGTACAAAACCTAAATTTTTATTAAAAAGGGATTTTTGAAACTAAACAGATTGACAACAAACAATTCAATGTTTGTAGACAGATGCAACCTTGGGGTAACGGTTAGGCTCAATCCTCAAAAGAAACTTTTGGAGGGAAGGAAAAGGTGTTTGTACGTATCATTTTTTCTCTCTCTCACTCCTTCGAGAAAATACGAAAAAAAAAAAAAAAAAAAAAAATTATTTACTCCTCCTTACGAATAATGATAGATGTATTGGAATCCATTAAAAACCACTAAAGAAACAACAACAACGCGCAACGTTTTTTTTTTTTTTTTTCCCTCATCCTTCGACATTACATCGTATTAAAATTAATAATAATATAAAAGTATGAAAAATCAATAAATATATATATAAATTACTTATTTCATCGTTTAATGTTTCACCGATTTTTATTTTTTTTAAAAAAAAAAAAAAAAAAAGTCGATAACCGATAATTGAGATTTATATAACAATTATTATTATTATTTTTTTTAATGCAAAATGATTCGAGAAGTAAAATTTGACGCGGGTTTTTTTTATATTTTCTAGAAAGATCAGTAATAGCAGAAAACTCTAATTGTAAAACGTAACGTACGCATTTATTATCATTATGAGGTCGGATACAAAAAAAAAATAAATACATCAAATTCATTATGCATTAAATTATAGTTTAGCTAAAATTTAATTCTACGACATCTCATATCAAATTTATTTTATTTATTATATTACTATTATTATCATTACTATTATTACCTTCTTTAAATTATGTGTTTTAGTTGTATTTTAAAGTAAAAGAATTTTTTTTAAAAAAAAAAAACAAATTCATTTAAGTGTTAACGGTACGTACGAATCGTAACCTAATTTTTTTTTTTTTTTTTATAAACATTTTAAAGCCCTTCAGCCCAAAATTTTTTTTATAATAATGCAGAACGTAAAAATTATTCGACTCAAACAATCATTACTTTGAAAAAAGTTTTTCACAATAAATTAATAATATCTTACTTTCTTTTCCTTTCTTATAACCTTCTCTTTACAAATAAAATAAAATTTAATTTTTCAAATTAAGTAAGTGAATGTTTGAATTTAGTTTTTATACGAACGGCCATTTTTTTTTTTTTTTTTTTAACAAGATAAACGGTAAAATAATAAAAATTTCAAGTTAAATCAAAACAAAAACGCGCACACACACACACTAATTACACGTAAGCTAATGTTGATGGATTCTAAATCCACTTTTTTTTTAATTATTATTTAAAATAATCTTTTTTCACACAATGGTTTATTTCTAAGTGACTGATCTACGGTTAGTATTCATTTTGAAAACTAATATCCATCTAAAACGGTTATAACCTATCTAAATATGGGCGTGATAGTCAACGTAATAATTATTGTTCACACTCACAAAAAACATTCTCGAAAAGAATAATTTTGAATACAATCACAAATTATTAATATAATAATAATCATGTCTCACTTTTCACAAACAAGCAAACAAACGAACACGCAACACATTAACAATAAATTTCAATTAATTATTTTTTTTACAATTAAATTTAATAATTAAAAAAAAAAAATTGCAAACGAATCAATTGTTAAAATAAAATAAAATAATAATAATAGTTTTTTTTTTTGTTTCGCTCTAATGAAATGACAGTTTTAGCGATACTTCATGACTTATTAATATATATTTATTAATTATTTTAATAAATGTTTGTTAAATAAACAATTCTCTCGAATCCGAAACCGTAACGTATTATTCAACCTTGGAGGAACTCAATAAAAAAAAAAAAAAAAGTTGCAAGCTAACAACTAATTGAAACGCAAAACTATTCTTATCAATCAATAGGCATTTGACAATAAATCAGGTACTAATAAGTTGTCAATCAAAAAAAAAAAAAAAAAAAACCGATACGAAATTTTCATACCTGAAAACAACCAATTAAATTTACTTCCAATTAATTAATTTAACGTTTATGCATTTTTTCTTTTTAATTTTTTCTTTTTTTATGTCTGCCAACAAATTTTTTCCCTTTTTCTTTAATAATTTAATGGTAGACATTACATTCAACCTTTGAAGGATAGGTTTATATTACTTATAATTATTACAATTAACATTTTCAAGGTATTTTTATACGTTCACGTAAGCGTAAATAAAAATCCCCAAGAGGAGACGACTCCCCCTCCCCCCCTCTCTCTCTAATCCACTAAATTAATCATTTTTATTTTATTTAAATAATTTATATTTATAAATTTGCCTATTTAATAAATTTGTGACCTCAAAAGCGTTTATAAAAAAGGACTTTATAAAAAAATGGCGATTAATTTATCTTACGCGTACAACAAAAACCAAAAAATAAGAGGTTCAAAGTGTTAATAATAAAGTGGTACAATAAACTATGAAAAAAAAAAAATGCCAAAATGTTCAACACAAATTTTTTCATTATAATGCATTCTCTAAAAATGAAGAAGGTGGAGAAAATAAAACACCAACTTCTTTCTTAACATCGTCAACGTACGCATAATGTTTAAACATAAAAATTGATTTGCATTTAAGAGAACAAACTCATTTTAAAGTCTAGATAAATTTTAAATAAAGTACGCCACGGTTATGACCTTTCATGGTCACGAAACAGGCTATGAAATTCTCATATTAATAATTGTAGAACAATATATGAATGCGGAATCTCGTATAGAATAAAAAAAAAAAAAGTCATTATACCTTTTGTTGCCATGGAAAATCACAAAGAAATTATTTTTTTTTTTTTTTTTTTTAAATTGGGGCATATTTAAATTATTTAAGGACGAAACCTGGGGAAAAAAAAAAAAAAAAAAAATTATACTATTTGCCAGCCACGTAAACGATGTTGTGCAATTGACAATTTCACGACAAATGTAAAATTTTATGGAATGGAAAAAATACAAAAAAAAAAAGCAAAAAATTAGTATGTGCAACCTCTCTCTCTCTCTCTCTCTCGCAACCTTGACCCCTTATTTAAGGTTTTTTGTTTTGTAAAATATTATTACAAACTATGACGAGATGACAATGCTATTTAAGTATTATTACTCTTGAATAAATTCCTCCGAAATAATAATAATAATAATAAGGAAAAAAATTATAATAAAACAAAAAAAGGCAAAACAAATCTCCAAACCGAAAAATTTGTTTAAAGAAATAAATAAATGAAAATTTACATAAACAAATTTTTTTCGAATTGAATAACAATATAAATAATGCTTCAAAGCGAAAAACAATTTCTCTCGGCAAAAATTTAAATAACTAAACACGAAATGTACGAACGAAAAAAAAAGAAGAGAAACAATGACAATGACATTGTAATAAGAAAACTCATATAAAATCAATGAAACAAAAAAAACCGAGTGTTAAAGTAAAAACCTTAAAAATTTAATAATGATAATAAGTCGTCAGTCAGTCAGTCAGTCATTCAGTCATCCATTAGCAAGTAAATATTATAAAAACATAAAAAACATAAAAAAAAATTAATTACCGCAACACTTTAAAGCTCTTTTAAGCTTTTTGAAAAGCTTATAAGTAAATAAACAACACATTTTTTTTTTTTTTTTTTTTACAGAGTTCGTGACATCACTGGTTACCTTTATGTACATATTTAAACTTAAAACCTTGGAATATAATTATTATTATTATTATTATTAATTTTTAAATATTAAAAATTTAACGTGTTTCAAAACATTTTACGCAATTTTCTTCTTTTTTTTTTTATCAAGTTCCTGTAATTAATTTTTATATTATATTCTTGTTTTTTTTTCCTTTTTTCTTTTCTTATCCGATTCAAATGTAACAAACGATTACGTCGCCATTTTTTTTTTTAATTAATTACGTAAACAGTTAATTTAAATCCGAGAAAATTTAATTTCTTTTTTTTTGCCTTATTTTTATTACAATTATTAAAAAAAAAAAAAAAAAACAGTAAGGAAATTAAAATATTATATCTTTTTTTTAAAAAAAAAAAAAAAATCAAACAAATATACCGCAATTTCTTAACAAAGTTTTTTAATAATGGAGGGAAATAAATTAAAAAACGATAAACGTTTTTTATTTTCCTCCTAAAACAATGTTTAACTTATGGGGGAGAAAAAAAAACTAATCGTTATAAATAAGAATATACCGGCAACGTTACGATTTGACAAAACGACAAAATTTAATTGCATCTGTTGGCAACCCTGCAAATATATAACGTCGTTTTAGTCTTTTTCAAATTTACTAATATTGAAACTTTTTGGTTAATAATTATCCTTTTATTTCGATTTATGATTTTCAAATTTTGATTTATAAATATATATATATATATATATATATATATATATATATTTAAAAAAAAAAAAAAAGAGTAAATGAAAATTCTTATCCGATCGTCAACTTTTAGAGTTAAAAAAAAAAAAAAAGAAAAAAAAAATCCTTAGTTACACATCATCAATCATAATGTATAAAAAAGTTATTATTATTATTATATAAACATTGTTGATTTTTTGATATCAATAAACTAATAAAATTTAGTTTTATATACTAAATAAATACAATGTTGAACGCTTCGTAATAATAATAATAATAATAATAATAACAACAAAAATGATAAAAAAATTATTAAAAAAAGTTAAAAAGTTAGGGGACAAATATAAAAAGGCTATAGTAATAATATTAATATTAAATTTAGTCGATACAATCAAAAGAGGGCAAGTTCAAGGTTTTTTCTTACAAAGTGTTAAAAAAAAAAAAAAAAAGAAAACATTGATTTGACATTTAAATAAGCATTTTAGGTCATTGTAAATATTATTTTATTTATGTGATAACATAAATAAAATATTTTAATGTTAAATAATAATTTATCGCTTTTTTTTTTTTTTATTCGCAATATGAAATTATTGCTGAAATTTCATAATAATATGAATTTTTTTTGAATATGATTTAAATTTTTTTTTTTTTTTTTAAATTATATTCGAAAACACAAATTGCAACCTTTTCAAGTTAGAAATTTCAAAAAAAAAAAACAAAAAAATTAATTTATAAAATATCGTTTAACAAATGAAAATAATCCTGTGATAAACGAAAAAAAAAAAAAAAAATTAACATCATCATTATTTTATGATGGCAAAAAAAAAATATCATATGATATTTTAAAGCCTTTCTAAAACCTATCAAAAACCTAAAAAAATTTTTTTTTTTTTTTTATGGCATTGATAAAAAAAAGTTATAAAATTGTGACTAGTTCTTCTTCTTCTTCGTTTTTTTTTTTTTTGGAAAAAAACCAGTTTGATTATTATTAATAATATAAAATAATTAATATAAAAAAAGCAATTTAAAAATATATGCATGGTTAATTTTAAATTTTTTTTACTGCTTTTTCCCTTTAATTAATGAAAAAAAAAAAAAAAATTAATTTTTTATGATAAGTTTTTCATTAATTATAATAATAATAATAATAGTAATTACCATAATTTAAAAGTTGTAAATTTTTTATGCAACATAGGAAAAATAACCAGTGATGTCATTCGAATAAAAAGCTATTTAAATACTAATTATATAAGATAACATCTCAAAAGTATTAAACGATAAATAAATTATAAAATATATGTCTGAAATATTATTTTTAAAAAAAAATTTACTTTTTGACAAAATCAAAAACATTATTATTATTATTGGCGGTAAAACTATTCACCCTTTTTTTTTTTTTTAAAAATTTGAAAAAAAGAAAAAAAATTAATGTTTTTAAAAAACTTACCGCTTATTTTTCTCATGATTATTCTATTATATTATCTTCTCAAACGAATAATTATTATTTTCTTTTCATGTGCATACAAAAAAAAAAAAAAAAATACACTAACATTCCGCCATTTTATAAAACGGATCCTATTTACCATTTACCACAACATCAAAGTCCTCAGGTTTCATGTTTTAAAAAAAAAATTATTTAAGATTTTAACACAATGTATAAAAAAAATTTTTTTTAAATCTAAATTAATTATAATTTGGCAAGATTCTAATTATTTTCTATATGTAATAAGTAAAAAAAATTCGTTTACATGAAAAAAAATTTTTTTATATGCACATGACAAGTATTACGTTAATTCAGGGCCAACTTTACAACCAAAACATTCATATTCACTTTGTAACTAATGTAAAAATCTCAAATTTTCTACATTTAATTATACCGAAATAATTTTAAAATTAATTAACGATTCACACTAAAATAAAATTAATTATTATATAAAGTTATTTGTTAAGAAATAAAAAAAAATTTCACTTTAAATTAAATATTTTACACATTTTTTTTTTACTTTAGTAGAACAACAACCAGCTGTAGTTGTTGAAATACGACGCGTCTCTGATACATGTCACCCGTACAGTGTTGCCAATATTATAAATTTTTTAGTTTTTATTTTAAACGATAGAGTGCAGAAGTTAACAGTGATAAATATTAATCCTTACTCATAACGTAAATTTTCCTTAATTGACTCACTTTTTAAAAAAAAAAAGAGCTTATAACAAAATAATAAAATGTAATTTTATTTACCTCCTTGGAATTAAAATAAATAAACCTTCTTGGAAAAATCCTTTTCCCGATAAAATATTATTTTGTTAAGGAAAAGTATAATAATTAACTATTCACTTAAAGATTTTTTTTTTCAAAACCATAATCATCATTATGAAAAATTTTGATTTCCTTGATTACAACAAATTAAAAAAATTAAAATTTTTTTTTTTTTAAATTTAATGATGAAAACGTCAAGTTTTTAAAAAAAAAAACAAATTAATTAATGACTTTCTTTTAAAAAAAATTATAAGTATTTTAAATTTAATTTTAATGTTAAATACTCTAGTGATTATCATCATCATCATCAACAAAAAAAATTTCCATAAAATTTACTCTTATTTTACTTAAATAAGAATCAAATTAATAAAAAAAAAAAAAAACTGCAATTAAGTTCATTCATTCAAAAAAAAAAAAAGTAATAAAAATATGTACAACATTTAAAATATTATTTAAAATAATTTATAAAAATTAATAATGTTTTTCTTTTTCTACATGTTTCAAAAAAGAAAATAATTAATTGATTTTTATATTTTCCCTCCTTTCCCCTCCCCCCAAGCCCCCACATTAGATATTTTACATACTATTGACACATTTTTTTAAATAATAATAATAATATTCATGATTTTATTATTATTATTATTACAAAAATTTAACCATAATTTGTAACAACTATAAAAATTAAACAAAATGACTTATTATTATTATTATTATTAAACCTTTACAAAAAGTAAAAGAATCCATCCATTTAAAGAAAAAATCAATTAATTACCCGGCTTATTTAATTAATAATAATAATAATAATAATAATCATTTCTATAAATAATTTAATTTTTATTTAAATACAAATAAATTAACTCAGTCCAAAACTGTGTTAATAATAATAATAATAATTTATTTCTTACCTTACATATCACAAAATGTTTTTCTTTTTAAATTTAAATATCCGCTTTTCTTTTTTATATATATATAAATTTCAAATAATTAAATATAATCACAGATCAATCACAATAATAATAATAATAATAATTATTCACTTTACTAATAAAAATAATAATACTAACTAATCAATTAGAAATTATTTTTCCCTTTTTTTTATTGGTACACTTGTATTGTAATATATCAAACAAATATTATTATTATTATTAAAATATTAATGATAATGTCACTTATAAAATATATAAATAATTAAATAAATTAAATTTCGAAACCGATATAAATTATTATTATTATTATTTTAAATTAATACATTTTATTAAACCTTTTTTTTTTTCGAATACGTAAAAACGGTTCTTACAGTTTAACCTACAATCAAATATAGTTCAAAATTTAAGAAGGTTTTCGTCATTGATTCCCAAAACGTTGAAAACCCCATCTTCCTTTTCGATATTTCATTTTTTTCTTTTTTTTTTTCTAATAAAAATATATTTCCCCATTGAAAATATTATATTTTGTATTATTTTCTTAAATTGCCGACGCTCTTTCTCAATTGGTTTTTTTTTTATTAAAAGACTAGTTGACATATTTAATCTGTAATAGAAAAACCTTTCTTTATATAATTTTATTTGACTCAAATATACAGTTGATATTGATTATTTAGATTCCATGGTGATGAAGGGACGCCAAGTTCCTAAGGGATGAGTTTGTTAAGGGTAGTTACGGGGTTAGGGCGTGGGAGAGTATGGTGGTATGGAGGGTGAGTGGTAGGGAAACTCAGGTAAAAATTAATTAAATTATTTACCTTGACAATATTTATAAAAATAATAATAATTATTATTATCATTTAACTTATCAAATACTTTTTTTATCTGGAAAAATTTTAATAATTAATATTTTATTTTTTCATTTATATTATTTATTTATTTATTTATTATTTTTCAATAATAATAATAATAATAATAATAATAATTCACTTATACAAAATACACAACAATAATCACAATTAAATTATAACGACGAAGGGAGAAAAAAAATAAAAACCCTAAATACGAAGAGAAGGGGGGTGAAGGGTGGGGGTGGAAAAAACCAACAAAAACAATACTTGAGTCGACTAATTATTTGGGCTACCGTTTTTTTCTCACGTTTTTCCGGATACCTTTACCGTACCAACCGGGATTAACGGATACTTTTTGCAAATCGTTGTTTGTTTTCTCGTCGAAATCTTCCCCGTCCAATTCTTCTTCACCGCTGGAACAACAATCGCACGCGGGTACGTCATCTTTAAAAAACGGTTTTCTTTTTGTGTAAAACAAACAAGATTTTGATAAGAAACGTTCCGAACAAAATTCGCATTTGAGACTTTCTTTCAAATCCAATTTTTTATCCGGCGGCTCCGTTTTATTTTTTTTCTCTTTATTGCTATTTTTAGTCTCATTTTTTTGAGCATCTTTTACCGACTGAGTATTTTTTAAATTATCCGAAAAAATTTCACTTTGACTCCTCTTTTCACCCCGAGGCAAATTGTTTAATTTTGTTTTTTTATTATCGTTTTCCGCTTCATCCAAATCCCTCATTCTTTTTAAATGCTTGTTACCATTTTTGAGATCGCTATCGTTATTTGATAATAACATTGGCACGTCATTTGAATCACCTACAAAAAAAAAAAGAAGCAAATAACGAAAATTAGAATACTTTTCTTGTTTGCTTAGCAGTATTAAAGTGCTGATGTAACAAAAAAAAAATGTATAAAATATAAATATTCTTTTTACCAATTTTATTATTATTATTTGGGACGGAATTATTTTTAATTTTTTCTTTTCCTGGATTTGTCACAGATACATTGCAAGTTTTTAATTTATTTTTTTTAACTAATGAGTCCTCTGAATTATTTAAAACTAGAGCATCATCATTTTCTATAATGACGGGAATATCATTTTGTTCGTCGATAAAATTAGGACAATCACAGTCATGATTTTGATTATCTTTAAACAATGGGCAGCAGTCCTTAAAATCATCTCCTGATTTAATTGTTATAACGATAAGTTCTTTTTTTATGTAATTGACATTTTCTCCTTGTCCAGTATCTATGAGTACTTCTTTTTTACACGACGTAACACAAGATTCAATTTTTTCTTTTTTTATATTTTCTTCACTTATTGCACTACAATCGAAAATTTCATTATTCCCTTCATTGACACACTTTTCCACTTTGATTTCTTTAAAATCAATAGACTCTGTTTTTATATTGGTAAGAAATGGTCTATTCGCTGTGTGTTGCTCTTCTTTGCACAAGTCAGTTGCATGCTCTATAATGGGATCTGAATTTCTAGAATATTTAGGAACAGTTATTGCCAAGTGTTTCATTAGTTTTTCCATAACAATATCACATTTTCCATTTATTTTAATAATGGCTTGGCAATCTTTAGGAGTCCACTGTAAATTTACTATGTAAATGCTGGGGCGTCGTTTTGCCGGTTTGTCCATGCACCACAACCAAGGATATCTTTTCAAAACCTGATATCAAAAAATATATTTTTTTTAAAAATCAGTCAGAAGCTGCGAAAAAACACAAATAAATTAAAATTAAACTTACCTTTAGACTTGAACCTATGCAAAGAATCATGTCAGCCTTTTCTGCAGCCTTACAAGCCCCTTTCCAATTTAAGGGCCATGGTAAGTTTCCCCTTTCACCGAAATGTACTATAGAATCGACAAGAGATGAATTGCACTTGTAACATTTTCTCATTGTTTTATGACTGTAGCGAGCTGTGTTTTCAGTTACGTCGAAATTTCTTAAATATTCCATTATGGGACGACAAGACCTACAAACCTAAAAAATTCATTTAAAAAATTTTAAAAAATTTATTAACCAAAAAAAATACATCAAAGTGAAATGGATCTTATACCTCTATATACATATTGCCATGAACTTCAGATAAAGCTTTTTTTGGAAGACCACTTCTTAAATGTAGACCATCACAGTTTTGAGATACAATATGTTTTAATTTTCCTTGTGAATATAATTGAAACAATGCCATATGAGTATATGTAGGATCAGCTTGAGTGAGATCATGAGTACTAATTAAAAAAAAAATTTTAAAAGAAAATTAGTATTGTTATTATTTTATTTATGTTATAATAATAAAATAAAAATACCCTATATCTTTTCCCTGCTGTAATAGCGTCCAAATTCCAGAAGCTCCTCTGTAATCTGGAATTCTTGCAGCTGTCGAGATTCCTGCTCCAGTATAAACAACCAGATATTCTGATTTTGATATGGCTTCAGCTAATTTTTTACACTTATCATCTAAAACTACTTCAGTGTCTTCAATTTCTTTTAATCTCTCCTTAATTTTTTTTCTGTTTTCTATTCTAATTGATGCTTCTCTCACTATTTCAGAGTAATTAAAAAGTAATTCTTTTTCCTCTTTAGTTCTTTTTGATTCATCTTTTTGAAGGATGATCGATACCTGAAATAAAGTAATACATAAGTAAATAACACTAATAAAAATATACTCAAGTCATTGAAAAATGTTCAATAGAAACTAATTTAATTCAATAACATAATTTTAGACAAGTGTCAAATTTTTTTAAAAAAAATATATTGCCTGAAATAATGTAATAATAAATGTAACACCTTCAACAAATTTAACATATTTACTAAGGTTTACTGTAAAAAATTTAATTGAAAAATTTAAATTAGAAAAATTAATTGCAATTTTTACAAATTTAAGACTGTTTTTAATGAATGAGAATAAAATAAAAGACGGTATTCTACTTCAATATTGTTTTTTACATTATATTTGTAAAAATTTTTTGAATAAATAATTTGATTTTATAACAAAAAATTAATTCTGTTTACTTGCACAAATTAAAAAATGACATTACCAAAAAAAAATTATACTTAACAAACCTTTTTAATAGATAGATTTCTCTCTTTTTCAGCAGAAATAGTAACAATTTTAGAATTTTTTCTTCTTAATCTGGTATAATTTCCTGAATTACTATTGATAGACATTCTAACATATCATAAAATGTAAATTACTTGAGCGTTGGTACTTAAATTAATATTAAAACCCCAGACGTCTAGATGCAATGTTGCCAAACCTTAGTTTCAAAACTTTCAGTATATAAAGCTTTTATTATTTTTTTTTTAATTACAATTTTTTTTTTTGTTAAATATTAAATATTTTAGCTTTTTACAATTTTCTATAATTAACAAAACATTTATTGATTCGATAATAGTTTATTTAATTAAAGCTTTACTGAATTGTCAACAGCAAAAATTTACAAAAAACATTTTTTTTAGAATTATAATTATCATAAACTAATCTTGAGTTATTTTAATGGTATTGAGTTTAAAATCATATGAACAAAACTTTAATTTTAGAATAAAAAATAATTTTTTTAACATTTACTATTAAAATTATTAAAAAATTACTTAAATGGCAACATAGGTGCCGGTGACGTCACTCGTTTGTCATCCTCAGCTGATATTAAAAATTTATCATATATTTAAATATTGGGTCTATACTTATTTTATATTATTTAAATAATGTTTAAAACATCAAATTTTGATAGGCTTTTAGGTATAAAACTATACTATATTTTTTGTATTTGCAATTTTGTGTTAATATATTAATTATTATTATGGTTATTCCACAGACAAAGCTACCTCTAATTTACTACTAGAACCTGACTGGCCCACCATTCTGCAAATATGCGATCTTATCAGACAAGGGGATGTACCGTAAGTTTTTATTATTCGTCAAGAGTAAATTTATACAGTAATTTACACTCTTTAAGTACCACCAAAGCTGGTTTTTCTTATTTGTTGTTTTCAATTGACAATGTATTACACGTTATTCATATTAAATTAATATGAAATTCTTTGTGGTAAAATTTATTTTTGAAACTTTTACCTAAACCTTTGTTAAAGATTTTTTTATTAAATAAAATTAAAGATTAATTTTTTTAAAATTTGATTGCACAATGTTGTGTAAAGAAAAAAATCATTCACAGGGAAGACTTCTTAATTTAGTGACCGATTGATTTGTCGTAATTCATTTTTTTGTTTTTTTTTAGAGTGAAAGTAGCATTAAATAATATAAAAAAAAAAATAGTAAATCATAATCCACATGTTGCTACATTTGCATTATTGGTTTTGGAATCAGTTGTAAAAAATTGTGGCCATCTTGTTCATGATGAAATTGCTACAAAAGCTTTTATGGAGCAGCTGCAAGAGTTAGTAAAAACTACAACCCATGATCAAGTAAAAGCCAAGGTGGTAGAATTGATTCAGGCATGGGCATTTGCCTTTCGATCAAATTTAAAATATCGAGCAGTACAGGTATTTTTATTTTAAAATTTCAACCATTGCAAATTCTGTTTAAATAATGATAAATTTAACATATTTATATGTTTAAAAAGAATAAATAATTATTAATAACAACAATATTATTATAGGAAATGGTAAACATAATGAAAACTGAGGGATATAAATTTCCCCCTTTAAAAGAAAGTGATGCAATGTTTGTGGCACATACTGCTCCTGAATGGGTAGATGCATCAGAATGTAATCGTTGTCGTGTCGCTTTTGGTGTTATGAATAGGAAGGTAAAACAAAATTTTTAAATTAGGATTTTTTATTTTAAATTTATTCAAGTCTAAAAGTAAACTAAATTTATACTTTTTCATTATTATCTAGCATCACTGTAGAGCTTGTGGAAATGTTTTTTGTTCAGATTGCTCTTCAAACACTACTACTTTACCAAAATTTGGAATTGAAAAGGAAGTGAGAGTATGCAAAGCATGTTATGAAAAGTATAGCAAGTAAGTTTATTGTAGTTAAGAGAAAACCTTAACACATTCTTATAAAAAAAAAAAAAAAATATAAACTATTTTCTCTTTTTAGACCTAGTTCTGCACCACAAGTAAAATTAGATAATGAACCATTTCATTCAGATTTTCAACCTAATTCATCAGCTCTCAAAACGCAACCTTCAAAACCGAAAAAAACCGATGATGAATTGAAAGAAGAGGAAGAATTTCAATTAGCACTTGCATTGTCTCAATCAGAAGCCGAAGCCAAGGAAAAAGAAAAAGAAAAGAAGGCAATGATCACAAATGAAATATTTAACAATACAACTTCAAAAAAATCACCTACAATCATTGTAAATATTATTTTTTATATATATAATATTTATTAAATTTTTATTAAGTTTGCTCTCATTAAGTTCGTTTATTAGAAATTTTTGTATTATTTTTATTTATTGTATATTTATTTTTCAGAAAGAAGAAGAAGAAGATGAAGATCCAGAACTTGCAAGGTATTTAAATCGTTCTTATTGGGAGAAACGTCAAGCAGAGGAAAAGGCTGTTAAAAAGGAATCTAGTCCCATTCATATTCGATCAAGTCCTGGTGGTCCTCCTAGTGCACCTACTACTCCTACCCATCAATTGGTTAGAAATTTAAAGTTTGAAAATGATGAATTATTTAATTTTTTTTTTTTTTTCTACTTCATATTAAAAATTGACTTGTAGGAAAATGGTGAAATAATTGAATCTGAATTGGATGATTTTGTGTCTTACCTGAAATCCCAGGTTGAAATATTTGTCAACAGAATGAAATCCAATTCTAGCCGTGGCAGAAGTATCTCTAATGATTCCTCTGTTCAGACATTATTTATGAATGTTACAATGAACCATTCCACTTTATTAAGATACATTCGGCAACAAGACGATTCTAGAGGTTGAGTTACATATTTTTAAAACACTAAAAAAAAAAAAAAAACAATTTTTTAATTAAAAATTTTTGTTTTGTATCATTGCTTAAAATTGTTTTTATAATTTTAAATTTTAATTTAGTTTATTATGAGGGCCTTCAAGATAAGTTGGCTCAAGTTAAGGATGCTATGATGGCTTTAGATGCGTTGAGGGATGAGCACAGGGAAAAATTAAGGAGGGAAGCTGAAGAAGCCGAACGTCAAAAACAAATGCAAATGGCTCAAAAATTAGAAATTATGAGGAGGAGAAAACAAGAATATTTACAGGTAAAAATTTGTAATTTTACGTTTGTTTTTTTTTTTTCTAAAATTAACCTTTTTTTTTTTATTCTTTCTTTTTTAAATTTTAGTATCAAAGGCAATTAGCTATTCAGAAAATGCAAGAACAAGAAAGAGAATTACAAATGAGGCAAGAACAGCAAAAACAGCATTATTTAATGGGTTCTTTGGGAATGCCTCAGGGATATCCAGGATGGGATTCCAAAGGTCCTGCCATGCCATCACCTACTCACCAATTCGGGCAACAGTATCAATCTTTACCCGCTGGTAATCCCGCGGCTGGTTATCAAATTCCTCCTTCTTCATCAAATGTTCCGCAGCCGGTTTGTACAAATTAATTTATCGAAATAACTCGATTATAATCTTAAAGTGAAAAATTTTAAAATTTTTATTTTTAATCGCAGCAAGCCACTCATCAACCTCACGTACCGGGAATGATGCCACAAGGTATCATACCTCCTACAAGTATGCCGCCTTCAGGTCCACATTCATTAATAGCTCCTCGGGGGCCGGTTTCATCTCCCATGGGTCCAAGTAGAATACCAAGCATTCAACCCAATCAGCCGAGGCCCATGGTCAATGTGCCGCTACCTCAAATGCATCCACTTCAAATGCAACCCAATTTCAACGGTAAATTAATAAGGAGGCTCTCTGTAATTAAGAAAAAAATAGTGTTAATAATTTACGTTTAAATAATAATAATAATAATTTTTTTTTCTAGGAATTCCCTTACCTGTTCAAAATCCAACTTCGGGTCCTAATTCTTTAATTTCTCAAACGCAATCATTAATAATGCCTCCGAACGGGCCTATTAACGTCGGTATGGGTTCCAACGTGATGCCAAATCCTGCGATGCCCGGAAGTGCTCCTTTAAAAATGAATTTATCTCCAAACGCGACCCAGAGTTTGCCGATAACAACGGGACCCGGGGCAAACATGAGTATGCCTTCCGCCGGAGTAACGATTCCAAATTTAGCTCTCCAAGGGAGTCAACACAGGGTTTTGCCAGGACACCCAATAAATGCAATTCCTTCTCAGAACATGGGATTACAACAAGGTCAAATGCCAGAAATTCAAAATAATCAGCCTGCAGTTTTACCACAAGTCGGATCGCAAAGTTCACATCAACAATTTCAACAACTTCCTCCCGGAGGTGAACAAAGTCATTCGGGGAGCACCGGAGAATTGATTAGCTTCGATTAAATTTTTATTATTATTATTATTATTTTTCAACGGATGTATAGTTTATTTTTTTTTTATCATAGAAAATGCTTATCACTCGTATATTTACATATATATGTATAATCGTTATCATTCTGACTTAACATTTATTATTTGTTATAATTATAGAGAAATAAAAAAAATGATTTTCTACTACTACTACTACTACTACTACTAAGTTCAGTGAATATTATGCTGACGTAAATATTATTATTATTATTATTATTATTATTATTATTACATTTTTTGATAAAAAATAATTTTAAAAAAATTTTTATTATTACTTTTTATACCACAGTAGTTTGTTAGTTTAAAAAAAAAAGAAAAAGAAAAGAAAAACAAGTAATTTTTTTTTTTTTTTAATAATGATTATTTTAAATTATATATAATATGATTATTTAATAAAGAAAATATTTCTTAAAAAAAAAATTGTCGAGCAACATCATCAAATTCACGGAAAGTTTCGATTTGAAAAAAAAAAAAATTTTTTTTTTTTGGGGGGGGGGGATTTTATAATAAAAACAAAAATTATTTGTATTTTTTTTTATACTCGGTTGACCAAAAAGCAAAAAGTAAATTTTATTATGAATCGTATATAAGTTCTTCTTATACTTTTCTAATTTTTTTTTTTAATTAGTACTTAAAAAATATCATTATTATATCTAAATATATATATATATATAATTAAATTATTAAATGATTATTTACTTTGGTGAGTTTTTCAAAAAGAAAAAAAAAACAAATCTTATATTTTTAACGCTTGAATAAAAATTGTTGCTAATAATAATAATAGTATTAAAAATAAAAAAATTTATTAATTTCCTTTTTTTCTGGGAGACGATCAATAAAAATTTCTAATTATAATTATTTTAATAAGACTAATTAATTATTATTATTATGATAAGTTAAATTTTATTAAAGTCAGAAAAATAATTTTAATAATTTCTAACGTTTAGTATTGTTAATAATATTTTTAAAAAAAAGCGATTATCGAGTTATTAATTCGTTTATTTCATTTACATATATTATTTGTATTATTTATATAGTAAAAAAAAAAAAAAGGGGAGTCCCCGATGACGATCAATTATTTTTTTTTTTTTATTTACGCTTTTAATTCTTTATAATAAAAATATCCGATGAAAAATAATAAAATGTAAATAGCTGGAAAAAAAAAAAAAGAAAAAAGAAAAACATGAAGAAATACATAAAGGAAAATAATAATAATAATAATAATAAAATGATTTACTTACCGAGTCCAATGATAAATAATATTATCAATGTAATTCCTATGAGCGTCGAATCGTTTTCTTCACGGGTAAAAGAATACAAGATGTAAAAAACGGATAAAATAACATAAAGAATTAAATAAACTAAAAAAACTATGACCCATGCTAACATTAATTGTTGATTTTCCTTTTGACAAAAAAAAAGAAAAGAAAAAATAAATAAATAAATAAATATACATTAAAAAAAAAAAAATTTATTTAGTTTGTTATTAACTTACCTTATAGGCACCGAGTACGATCAAAACGATTAATGCTACCATAACGGCAAATTGTAATATAGCAAAGGGTACTCCTGCAAACAGTAATAAATAAATATTTATTTATTAATTTATTTATTAAATTAAAATATATATGTATATAAATAATAAGAATATATAATAAAAAAAATTACGCTCGATATCGAAATTACCGTAGTAGCTTATGCCACCAACGATGAAACCAAAAAGTACTTCGACTACTAATACGGCAGCCGCGACGTAACATCCTACTCTTAAAGAACAACATCCATATGCCGATTTCATTTTTCCCTTTTTTTTTTTTCACTTATTTTCTTTTCTATCTAAAAAAAAAAAAAAAAATGTACTTAAGGAAATCTATAGTAATAATAATAATAATAATATTTACATATACTTTCGAGCAAAAAAATTTTTTTTTTAACAGTCAATGAAAACAAAAAATAAATAATAATAATAATAAAATATTATATATATATAAATAAAAATTGAAAAAATATTTTTTTTTTGTATTCCTTTTGTCGCGTGTATAAAAAAAAAAAAAAAAACTTTTAAGATGTATAATAAAATATATATATATATATGTGTATATTTTTTTTTAGTAAATAGACAACAAAAAAAAAGCCGACGAAATTATTTTTATATTTACGAAGAAGAAAAAACAAAAGTAACGAATTTTTTTTTTTTTTTTTTTTAATTATTTTTCTTATAATGAGGAATAAGAAAAAAAATTTATATAGAATTTTATTAAATTTTTTGTTAATAATAATAATTTTGTTTTGATAAACGATTAAGTTAATAACGTTAATAAGTTTTTTAATAAATTATATTAAAACGAAAATTATTTTTCGACAGTGATACCAAATTTAAAAAAAAAAAAAAAAAGTTTGAGTTTGTAAATATTTTGTTTTGAACGTGCGTTGAAATTCATTATTTATTTATTTATTTATTTATTTATACGTTATGGATGACGAAAATTCTATAGATTATTAATTAATAAATAAATAAATATAAAAAAAATAAATAAATAATGCGCGCGACGAAAAATAAATTTAAAAAAAAAAATTATTATTACTATTAATTCAGTTTTTTATTACTTTACAAAAAAAAAAAATAATAATAATAATAATAAAAATATGCGTCCTTTCATTACGTAAATAATTTTCTTTTAGCATCGTATTGATAATAATAATAATAATAATAATAATAAATGTGTTTGTTAAGAACTTCTGTCATATCTCTTGTTATCGTTACATGGGTAACGTATACTTTATTCATTATAACAACTGGATTGTTATACGAAAAACAAATCGATGGAATCGTAACGAAAACGATTTGTAAACTATTTATTTATTTATTAATTAATTAATTTATTATATAAATAAGTATTATTATTATTATTATTATTTACAGTTACTTTCGGAGAAAATGTATTGACGGCGTTAACGTTTTCATTAACCGTTTTATTATTAATCGGAGTTTTAAATGCAAGTCAAAATTTAATTTATTATTATTTTAAAAAAACTATGGGTTTATTATTATTATTATTATTATTATTATTATTATTATTATTATTTTGATAGGAAATACCAATATTCATATTGATTTGGGTGATTGGTTATTTAATACTAACAATATCAGCGACAATTTTTATTTTCGGTGCAACTTTTTATTATTTTTACGGTTCATTCGGTTTAGGATTGGTCGTATGCACTGTTTCATTTTTTTATTTAGGTACGTTTATTGATCTATCATCGATTTGATTGATTGATTGATTGATTGATATTACTAAAATAAAAATTTTTGATTTTTTTTATTACAGTTTTTCAATTCTTTTTTTGGTTTATGGGTTATACTTATTATAAAGAACTTAAAAAAAAAAATCCTGTTACTCCTGCTACAACAAATAATAAGAATCCGAAGAATGTTAATAAAAACGTTAGAAACGTTTAAATAATTTTAGTTAAATGTTTTTCCCTTTCATTTTGTAATTTTTTTTTTTTTAATACATAAATTAATAAGGTTTGTATAAAAATAATATATATATATATACATAATATAAATACATAAAGTTTTTTTTTTTTAAATGATTCGTCGTCGTGAAATTTTTAATAAAGTGTGTTACAAATTAAATAAGTTTTTTTTTATTTTAATAAACCTGTCACTGTTGCTGTTGTTGTTGGTGATGGTGATGGTGCTGGTGTTGCTGGTGGTGGTAGTGGTAATGATAAACACAAAGAATAACGTTGGAATGAATTAATAATATTTTTTTTCTACAACAGCAGCAAAAAATTTGTTACCTGCTGTGGTAGAAAATGGTTGTTAAAAGGTAAGTAAAAATAAGTCAAAAATTTTTTTTTTGGGTTGTAGTTATGTATACATGTATTATTTATTTATTTATTAATATAATTAAATTGTTTAAATAAATTATTGTTGGTTTTTTCATTTACTTTTTTTTTTACAATTGTTAAATTAATTTATGTTAAAATTAAACTTAATATTATGTAAGATGTTGATAAAAAATAAGGGTGTACTGCAAACATTTATATAATTTTCTGTTGGACTAGATGGGAAAAGCAGTAAGAAGTGATACACTGAAAGTAAAAAAATGATTTAAGTTAAGTAATTCGAAAAAAAAGAAAAGAAAAGAAAAGAGAGAGAGAGTGTGTGTGTGGGGGGAAATTTACTTGAATTATTTTGGGTTTTTTAAATTATTTATTTGCAAACGCAAGCAGATGGGACGAGTGGAACTGGCAAAACGGATCCAAGGCAAGCTGGTGGCAAAAATGGGACGGCTGGAGAAAGGCATGGTGGTACACCAACTGGCAAACAAGCACCAGAAGCTCCGAGCATAGAAGAAAGAAGCATGGAAGATGGAACCAATGGAGATCCTGGAAGGCATGGTGGTGGAAGACATGGTGGTGGAAGGCATGGTGGTGGAAGGCATGGTGATGGAAGACCGAGCATACCAGCGCAACCAACTCCAAATGGCAAAACTGGCTGTAATTTAAAAAAAAAAAAATTATTAGTAATTTCACTGCAGTAATGAAAATTAATAAAAAATAAAATTTTTACTTACGCAAGCTTCAGCGCAGAAAAGGGCAACAGCCAAAACGACAAAAAGACGTCCGATCATTTTGCTTTTTTTTTTTGTTTTTGTTTTGTTGATTTCTCAAAATGTTTGTAAGAGTGATTGATACAATTTTCAAATTTACCACAGATATATATATATATGTGTGTGTGCATCAGAACAAAAGAAGAGAGAAGAAAAAAAAAAACGTGAGAATGTATCAAACAAATTGTCATAAACCGAATTAATACCAACATTTAACAATTAATTGGTAAATATTATTGTTAAAAATTAAAAGTTTTTTATAAACAAATTAATTTTTTTTAAATAACTTATTCATCGAACCTACGACCATTCGAAGAAAAAAATAAAATTTTGTGCCTGATTTTTTTTTTTTTTTACATATTTAATCTTTAAAATCACGAAATCAAATCATATTTAATCTTATGTATTTATGAAAAAAAAAAAAAAAAGATAATTTTTACATGAAAACAACACGTACACGTCGCATATTAGTTATTACGTGGCAAAATCGTGTCTTCTTTATAATTAATTACTTTTAATAAATAATGATAATAAAAATAAAAATAATAATAATTTTGTTATTTATTTTAAAGAGATAGAAAGAGTTTTATTTTATAAAAATAAACTTGAAATAATTAGAATGAAAACAAAAAAAAAAAAAATGTATTTCGAATGTTTATAATGTTTACCTTATCGCAATGATAATAATAATACACGCGTGGATTTTTCTTTTGGAGGGAAAAACAAAAAAAAATTGCAACGTTTTTTAAAATTTTATGATTTGTTTTTATTTTTATTTTTTTCCTCGTTTAGCATAATTTATTCCTTGCATTTTTATTTAAGTAATAAATCATTTTTTAACTGCGTAGAAAATATTAAAAGAAAGAAAAAAAAAATAGAAAAAGAAAAAAAGTTTTTTTTTTGTAAGGTTTTCATCAACGAAAAATTATTTTTAGGTACGATTAAGTAATAATTAAGGTTTTTAAAAGAATAAACTAAGAAATAGTGTTAATTAATAATAAAAATAATTTTTTTAAACGAAAATTTATTGAGTTTTATAAGAATTTTAAGACGGAGGAAACAACAAAAGAAAAAAACAAAAAAACAAAATGGCGGTCAATTCCTTCACGAGTAATTTTTTTTGTTTTTTAAAATGGCGGCGGAACTCGTCGAGTGAGTCAATTGAGCTTCTTCTGATACGAACCTTTGTAAATTTTTTTATGCTTTTGAAAATTTTTACTTTGAAATAAAATTTCCCTTTCTAATTTGGCAAACATGTCTTTCGTTCTTTCTTTCGGTGTTTCGATTTTTTTATCACGTTCGACGCGAGATTTATTTTCGTTTAAAAAAATGGCGGGATTATAAGTCGAATTTATTCTACCCTTATTCGAATGCAATTGTGTCGAACTTATTTGCGTCGGAGGTTTCGAATCCGTTTTAACTTTCACATCCGGACAATAATTTTTATTAAATTTCTTATAAGTTTTATAAAGTTTTTCGTGTATCCACATTTCACCTTTCGGACATTTTTTCATAAATTTTTCATAACTTTCCGTTCTACCCTTTTCTAAATCTAAACCCTTCCGTGATTTTTCATCCCTCGCCGTGTTGTTGTCGTCGTCGTCGTGACGCGAATTTCGTTTTGAACATATTTTCTTTCCATTTTCCCATTCTTCATTTTCACCGTTATTAATATTTTTTTTTTTATTTAAAAATTTCGAATGTTGAACGTCTTCTTTTTTATTATGCGTTTCATTCGGATCGTATTGTTCGAGATTTTGCCATTCGGAAAATGCCGTACTCGCCGCAAATGATAAATCCATGGGTTTTCTCGTTATTTTCATTTCCGGTTTTTGAGAGAGTGACATTTTTTTAACGTTTATTGGATCGTTCATAGTTAAACTTTGCCTTACCAAAAGTGGAAGACTTCCGTTGAGGTCGACGTCGAAACCTTTTTTCTTAACGTGTTTATAACTGTAGTGAATGTGATCGGGATAAATGAATCTTTTCATATCCAACAGCGGTGATGCTAAATCTGCTGCTTTCGAATAATACAAAGAAAATGATTCGTCCGAACCTTGATTTTCAATTAAATTATCTTCTTCTTTTATCGTCAATATATTATCCAAAGATGGATTTTTTCTAAATTCTACTCTTTTAACTCCTCCTCCTCCTCTTCCTGTCGTATTATTTAAACCATCTTCTTTATCGATGAAAACATCTTCTACGGCATCTGTAAATTCATCTGAACTTATCATTTCTTGTAGGCATCCTTTGGTTTTTTCCTCGTCTCCTTCGTCGTAAAAACTTTCCAAATCATTTTCCAAATCATTTTCCATTTTTTCCAAACGATTATTTTCTTCTACATCTCGAATTATTATTTCATCACCGTCGTTGACATTTTTTTTATCGTCATCGGTAAAATCAATTAAATTTTTACAATTGCCATCTCCTAAATCTAAATCATTAGTTATCGTTTTATTTAAAAAATAACAGTAACTATTATTATTATTATTATTATTATTATTATCATCGTCGTCGTTAGACGTAATTTCGTCGCCATTTACCAAAACGTTTTTCTCTTCCAGGGATTCATATTCGACATCACTGCCTCTTGAAATGTCTTGTAATAAATTTCTTTTCGACTCCATTTTATTGATTTCGACGTATTTTTTATGTAACATGACGTCACTTATTAATTTTTTTAATATTCTCATTTCGAACCCATCCATAGATTTATCATCATCATCATCATCGTCATTATTATTGCTATTATTATCCGTTAGAAAATTTCCGTCTAACGTCGTTGCGGTTTCTAAAACTTTGGATTTCCAAATTTTATCCTCAAATTTTAAATGATTTTCACGGGGATCATTTGATTTTTTTTTTAAATTAAAATCCGACGAGGATTTTTTCTTAATTTGAAAATTTTCGTCATAATTTGGGGGATTCGTTATTTTATTCATATCGTAATTATACTGAGCCGTAGTCCAAAATTGTATAAATAATTGCTGTCGGTGGGATTCCGTTGGAAAACTTTCATTTTGAACATTTAAATCCTTTTTTTTTTCATAATTATTTTCGGTCGTCGGATTATTATTATCACGTTTCGATAATAAATTTTTGTAATCTATATTTATATAAAATTTCTTATCACCGCCTTTCGGTGGACGACCACCATCTTTTTTATTTTTATTATTATTATTATCATTTCGTCGTCGAAATGGTGAGTTATTCTTTTCAACCGAATTATTATTATTATTACTCGTTTTCCCTATTCTCCTTATTTTAATTATTCTCTTTTTATAACACGGTTTAACTTTTCCCTCATTCTCATCATCATTATCATCGCGACAATCCTCGTAATTATAATCAAAATCTATTGAAACATTCGAATGATTTTTGTTTATTTTTTCATTTTTCATAATTTCTAATTTTTCTTCGTTTGTCTGTCATCGGTCAAACATCATTATTATTATTATTATTATTTACATGACAAAAAAAAAATTAAAAATTGGATCAATATTGTATGTTTACAATGCGTGACAAAAATTTATTAATCGATAAAATGCCTAATTGGTATACGTTAAATACATCACGAACTAAAAAAATCCGTTTTTGTTTCACACGTATGGGGAGCCTGAATTGAGCCTGACATTGTTTGTACGGTAAAGTAAACACGCATTTATTTATGAACAAACAAAGTAAAAAAAAAAAAATATTTCGAAAGGTAAACAAAATAAATAATATATGTACTAACGGAATAAAAGTTTATGAATGAATAGAAACGGGGAGAGAGGAGGGGAGAGGAGAGAGAAATAAGGTTATTAATTAATTATTTTTATTATAAGTCACTTACCAAATATTCTTCGGCTAAAATCAGCGGTTCGGGTCGATCTGATGGTTTTTCTTCAAGTCTAAATAAAAAATATTTTTTTTAATTGTATAAATAATAATAATAATAATTGGTGGTAAAACAAAAACAAAAAAAAATTTTTACGTATAAAAAGAACATAAATCATCAGGTACGCTTGATTCCAATAGTCTTTCATCCGAATCGTAACTGAAAAAAAAGAAAAAATTCGTTAAAATGAAAAAGGAGGTTGATTTAATTATAGTTTATTTATAGGAGGTTTATATTATTAGGTTTATCTATAGGAGGTTTATATTATTAGGTTTATCTATGAATTAACCGATTTCAAAAAATTCATTTTTCCAGTTATTTTATTTTATTTTTTTTGGCATAAATTTATTTACCTTATTTTCGAATTGGATGATTTATCTAAAGCCACGTTAACTAAATTATCATTATTCATTTTATTTGAATTTATCGAACCGAATATTGAATGACTTTCCATGTTGGAATCAAATGAATTTTTTATCGTTTGCGAAAGTTTTTTCTTGTCTGTGATGTTTGGCAAACTTGTTGATGATTTCGTGAGTAATTTCGAATAAATAGGAGAATTTAATTTTGGTAATTTCGTTGCTCTCTCGTAAACTTCGGGTCCGATAACACTCATGTAATCTTCTTTATAAAGTTTGGCGTATGTGTTTCCTTTAATTTTTCTAGAAACGAAATCCAAATGTATTCTATTAACGGGCACTTCTTCTTTTATGTTCGACATGAACAATGGCATCGCCATGTTATAATCTTCACCATCCTCTTCATCTTCGTCATCATCCGTATTAGATATGTAAGATAATTGTTCTTCTTCTTTTATTTTAAGTTCTTCTTTTTCACGTAGAAAGCTAAAAAGGGAAAATCCAAATTTTAAAGTTAACGTTTTCCTTTTTTTTTCTTCTCTCAGTAATGAATTTTCAATCGAGGCATTTAAATTTGTTAAATCTTTAAGAAATATTTCTGGTCTTCCAGTTTTCGGTTTATTTACACTCGTGTCATTAGCCCCGAGGTCTTTCCACGTATTATCATCAATTTTAAAAATGTTTTTGTTCAAAGGTTGTCGATTTTTAACCGTGTTTTCCACGTCATCCCAATTCATTTTAAGAAATTTAAGAGCCTGAAAAGCTTGTTAATTAATTAATGTTTTTTTTTTTTTTTAAATTTTCTAAAACTTTAATTTAAAAAAAAAAGAAAATTGATTTTACTTTTTCGGAAGGTTTTAATAATTCACGATCGTCTATTTCCATGACTTCTACGGATTTTAAATCGAACAATCCTAATTCTCCCAATGAATGAGATGTTTTCAAATCGTCAAAACTTCCAAAATTCGATACGGATGCCAACTGGAATTTATAATAAATACCCTTAAGTTTATTATTGGATAAGAGAGAGAAAAAAAAAAAGGAAGAGGATAGGATAGGATACCATCATGCCGGGACCTAAAAGTGAATCTCTCGACATGTCTTCTTCTCTTCTCAACATTTGTAAAATAATTTGTGGAACGTCTCTAAATTCAAAATTATTAAGGCAAGCTGTTTTTTTTAATATCGATTCGTCCATTAGACTTCTAGTTCTCGGACGTCTAAAACCTATTTGGTTAAAAAATTCATCCCAACTTTCGGGTTTCTTTTGATTTTCTCTTATTCTTCTCATATCTTGATAAACATACAAAACGCTAACCCAGAGGTAAGTAGCAAAAACTATTTTGACGAAATTTAAAAAAAAATTTTTAACTACGCATTTATAAATGATTACACATTATAATTAATTGTGTATTATTCGTATACTAAATAATAATAATAATAATAACGGTAAAATTTCGTACTTATTTCAACAGATTTAGATAAAAAAAATTCAATACAATCGTTTCGAATTGAACCAAATGCACTGCAAACATAAACTCCGGTTAAGGCTTCGAAAAAAGTCATACCTATTGATTTAACTGCAGAAATAAGAAGCCATATCAACATTATACCTGGAGCTGCATCCTTCAAAAACAAAATATTTTACTTAGGGTTTTAGGTCTTCCACTGATTTAGGTGGAAAAGAACAAAAGAAAAACATACTTTTAATATACAGTAAATGGTCAACATAGCTGATACAACGTATAAATACGTCGTTAAACTCCTTATGATAACAATGCTGGACAATACTAAAATATAAAATTTGATTTTTTTTTTTTTTAATATTATATTTAATTATATTATTAAATATATTATTTAAAAAAAAAAAAAAATTTTTTTTCATACTCATTTTAATGCTGCTTTGTACAACTGGACTGAAATATTCTGAAGGTAAATCAGTTTCCCAAACAATCGTCAAACCTTTTTTTAACGTGAATGGGGATCCATCTGTCATTTGTAAAACCTGAATAATGTTTTATTTATTTATTTATTTAATCATAGATAAACAATTAAAATTTTTTAATTGATTTATTTATTTTATGAGAAATTATATAACAAATTAATTATTATACTGTCGAAAGGATTATTTTGAAAAAAAAAAAATTTTTTAATTTCTACTCACAATTCCTAATGTTAACATACACACAATTTCTGTATATTTAGGCAAACTGTAATTTTTAAAAAATTCTTTCATTTCTTACAAAAACAAGAACAAAAACAAAAAAAACATTTCTTTTCATTTATTCACATTATTATTATTATTAAAATCGTTGTTTGATTATTTTTAACGGTTAATTTTAATTAATAGAAAAAAAAAAAAAAATTTTTTTTTACTCAAAATTTAAATAATATAACAAACAACACATTCAAATTCAGCCATTTTGAAAATGGTAGCAGACGAAAAAAAAAAAATTCTTCAAAACCAATCAACAGACACGATTTGCCAACCTGATTTTTTTTTCGCGGGTTTTTTTAAATTTAAAAAGCATAGAGTAAATAAACGTAAGAAATCGTTTTAAATATAAACAAAACTATTATTTTATTATATTATTATTTTTGATTGGGCTAATGTCGTAGTTAAAGTTCATTATCACTTTTTCATTGTCCTCTTCAATGGTACTCACCGGGTACCAATAAATTTCAAGGTTTTACGTCTAAAAAATTTATTTAAATTATTATTACGTCATATTTATTTGAGACTTGAAAAAAAACAAAAATATTTATTTGTTTAAATTTATAAAATATTAAATATTTTTATAAAAAATTGTTTATGTTGTATGTTTTGAAGTGAATAAAAAAAATGGCGGGAAAAAATTTAAAAAGTAATTTTTAATTGTATATTTAAATTTAATAAATAAGGGTTGATTTTTTTTTAAATAAGAAAATAAATAAATAATAAAAAATCAAAATTTAAAATGATAATAATAATAAAAAGTTTATATTTTTTTTTTGTACTAAAATTAAAACAACAAAGTAATATAACAAATTCTTAGTAAACTACTACAAATGTGATGTATTCGTTTTTCTTAGTAATAAAAAAAAAAAAAATGTCCATTTAAAAAATTAATCCTACAATTTAATATAAAATTTTTCATCCTGAAAAAAAATATAAAAAAATGATTAAATAGAAATAATAATTAATCCTTTTAGAAAAAGAATTTTTATTCTTTTAAAAACTTACCATAATTCTTTCATTTGCAAGGTAAACATGGAGGCATTTGTAAACATGGCGGTAAGCATGGTGGAAGGGGTAGACATGGTGGAGGTGGTGGTGGCATGCATGGTGGAAGTGGTAGGCAAGGTGGAAGTGGTGGTGGCATGCATGGTGGAAGTGGTAGACAAGGTGGAAGTGGTGGTGGCATGCATGGTGGAAGCGGTGGGCAAGGTGGAAGTGGTGGTGGCATGCAAGGTGGAAGCGGGGGGCAAGGTGGAAGCGGTGGTGGCATGCAAGGTGGAAGCGGGGGGCAAGGTGGAAGCGGTGGTGGCATGCAAGGTGGAAGCGGCGGACAGGGAGGAAGTGCTGGTGCACAAGGTGGAAGTGGTAAGCATGGTGGTAATGCTGGTGGTGAACAAGGTGGAAGTGGTAAGCATGGTGGTAATGCTGGTGGTGAACAAGGTGGAAGCGGTAGGCATGGTGGTGGCGGTGGTGGACAAGGTGGAAGCGGTAGGCATGGTGGTGGTGGTGGTGGACAAGGTGGAAGCGGTAGGACGGCTAGCAATGTTGGCGGTGGGCAAGGTGGTGGCGGTGGTGGGCATGGTGGTGGCGGTGGTGGGCATGGTGGAAGCGGTAGGCATGGTGGAGGCGGTGGTGGACATGGGGGTAGTGGTAAGCACGGTGGTAATGCTGGTGCACATGGTGGAAGTGGTAAGCACGGTGGTGGCGGTGGTGCACATGGGGGTAGAGGTAAGCACGGAGGCGGTGGCGGTGGCGCACATGGGGGTGGCGCTAACGGTAGAAATAATCCAAGAGGCGTGCATTTTGGTAAAGCGCATCCCTGTAAAAAAAATTAATTAGTAAAAAAATCAATCGATTTAAAAAAAAAAAAAATTTTTTTAATTTCCATAATTATATGAATTAACACTTACATCGGCGTGAAAAGTCAATGTGGCGAAGACTAGAAATAATTTTGTCAACATTTTGTGAAATTCTTTATAGTTTTATACTCTTATCAGATTGAATTTCACTGATCTGATATCAATAAAGTTTTTCATTCTCTTTTTATACTAATTATTACATATCCACGTGAGTGAGATAAACTTCGTGTAAATCCTTATATTGGCCATCAAAGCGCACATTCAAAACATAAATATTTATTTTCTTTTACGTAATATGCCTAATTTATAAATTGTAGCCTTAACGGCCATTAAAATAATTCAAATATTATTTGTTTATTATTTGAATGTCATAATTTCAACTTGCATGTAATCCCTTTACTCCCACTCCTCCTCCTACTCCTCCATCTCATCATCATCATTATCCTTCTTCCCCACAACAACAAAAAAAAATTTAAGTATTTTAAAAAAAATTATTTAATGTGTGGTAATTAAAGAGATTTTTTAAAAAAAAAATAAATAAATAATAAACATTAATTTTAATTTTATTAACAGGCTATTTAACAAAAATAAAATTTATACAATTTTTTTTTTTTTTTAAATTTCATTTAAATATCTATAAAGTGTTTTACATTATTATACATCAGTGAAAGGAAAAGAAGAAAATTTTTTTTTTATTAGGAAGTTGTGTTAAAGATTAGTTAATATGTGGTCATAAACAACAGTTTGGAAAAGCGGTAATTACAGTCGGACCTTTATAAGAAAATAAATTACGATTTACGGGAGGGGGGGAAGAAATTAATTTGATTCGGATTCCATGCACTCGATTACGGTATTGCTCGATTCATCCAATTGGGGTGGCAATGAAGGATCGCAAATTGTATCCCTGACAATGTTTTCAATTTGTCCATAAAGAACTCTAAAATTAACTTCCTCTGGATTCAAAGACGTGTAAATGTACCTGAAAATCATTTATAATTTTTTTTTTTTTTCAAAATTTTCGTTTTGAGATCGTAGAGGATCAAATTTCTTACTTGTGCAATTTATTCGAAAGAACCCAAAGATTTTGCCTTTTTTCATGATCAACTTTTAAATCGTTTGGAAAATTTAATATTTCGCTACTTTGTCCGGCTAAACCTTGATAAAATTTTTTATAAGGTCTCTGAGAATTCCAACAACCGACAGCATTTTGCGTGACTAAATTATAAAATAATACTCCTCGACGATCCATTCCAGATGCTGAAGAATGACGATTTTGCGTTCCTCGAGATTCACCCAAAAGCTAAAATGAAATTTTTTTATTTAAAAAAAAAAAAAAAGTTTAAACTTTTTTTTAAATGATAAAAAACAAACTTTAAATTCATCTGGAAATGTATCGGCCGTATTATTTCTTAATATTGAAGTAGGTACGGAAAATTCTCTGAAACTACTCATTGGATGAAAATATAATAATCTATCGTTTGTGAGTGGATCGATTGGTGACAAGGCCAAACCGAAAATTCCATCTGTCCACCTGTGTGAAAAATATGTCACATCGAATTAAATTTAAAAAAGAAAATAAATTTTAATTAAAATTTTCCAATTTGCAAACCTGAATGTCGTATTATCTAAAGTATAACGACAAGCTATTGGATCTGGATAAAAAAAATTATGGGATATTCTCCAGGATTTGTCTTCTTTCAAATTGTAAACGACCAAACCGTAGCGTAATACGTCACTCATATATACGTAAATATCATCGCATCTGTTGTTTCTCACGTCGGTGACAATGTTCGAAAACAAAGAACCCTGAAGAACCTGTCGAAGGGGGGAAGGGAAAACAAAAAAATTTTTTTTATCCCGAAGGAAATAAGAAAGAAGAGAGAGGGCAAATTTGATGGGTTTACCTGATTTTTTGGCAATCTGTATCTCCATAAAAGTCTGTCGTTTTTCAAATCGAAAACAACCAATTGTGGTGGACATAATTGTGTTGATGTATTTAATACGTCAATTTTTCCAGCATCTAAAACCCACATTCGTCCGCAAGGATCTATCTATAAGATTGAAGAAGAAAATATTAAAAAGAAAAAAGAATTTTTTGAAAAAAAGAGGGGGAAAGAAGAAGAATTTACCGAAATTCTAAAAACGGATGTTAATCCATTGCAATTTTCATCAACGTGCCATTTCCAATTAGGATAAGGATAAAGAATCGGTGAAAAATCAGAATTTTCCGGGATTACGGCTAATGTTGCTGGAATTCCCGGTTTCCACTTGGGTAAAGTAACAAAAACTCTTCCATTCCAAACCTATTTGAAAAAAAATGTAAATAATATTACGAGAAAAAAAAAAAACAAAAAACAAAAAATAAAAACAAAACAAAACAAAAAATAAATTCATTTTAAAAAATGTCGTTTGAGACCTAAAAAAAATATTTATTTATTTTTTTTTTTTTTTTTAATCACATAGATTATTTTTTTAAAAAATCAAAATTTATTGTGTCTAATATTGTCATTTAAAAAAAAAGTATGCTATAAAATCGAAAATATAAAAAATGAGTAGACGAATATTTTCATCAGCCGCAACCCATTATCGCAATCCGTTTGCTCAGGACAAGCGAAATTCATCGTTTATAAAAACTTTTTTTGGAGGAAAAGAAAAAGGGTTTAAAGATTCAGCTGTTGAAAATAATGAATGTTCTCCACCTCCTAATCCTGGTGCGGTAAGTGTAAAAAGTTGTTCAAAACAAGTATCAAAAGTTCTTCCGGATACGTGTACCCCATTTAGATCGTGGGAATGGTACGATACATCAAATAATAAAATTCCTAAAAAAGTTAAAAAAATTTTAATGGATTATACGCCGGTAAGATCAGATTATCCACCCGCGTGTAAAAATGCTCTTAAACCACTGTGTCCGCCCCCACAACCTCCACCGCCTTCGAAAATAACAAAAGGCCATTCGAACCCTGGTTTCTTAGACGCACCAACTCATTCTCCATCACTATCGCTAGCAGGAAAACCCTGTCCTCCACGCTCGCCTTCAGGTGACGTTGAAATTCCATGTCGCCGTGAAAATCCCTGCAAACCTGATACTTGCTGTCCTGATGAACCATGCATTCCCCAACCTCCTTCCTGTCCAGTTTATCCGTGCTGTCCCAATCCTCCGTGTTGTCCTTATTTACCTCCCTGCTGTCCTCCTCCACCCTGTCCTTGTGACCCGCCCGAACCTCCACCCTGTAGGAATCCCCCATGCCCGAACTGTCCACCTTCACCCTGCTCTTCGTCTGGAGGCAAATGTCCCTCTCATAAAGACAAAAAAGACAAATGCCCTCCGCCTAAGGAAAAATGTCCCCCCCCTAAAGAAAAGTGTCCTCCTCCCAAAGAAAAATGTCCTCCTCCCAAAGAAAAATGTCCTCCCCCTAAAGAAAAGTGTCCTCCTCCCAAAGAAAAATGCCCTCCTCCCAAAGACAAATACCACCTCCCTTGTCCTCCGCCTAAACAGAAATGCCCTCCCCTTCCTACTTCTTGTCCTAATCAAGATCCTCCTTGTCCATCTAAGCCAAAATGTCCTCCTCCTCCTCCTCCTCCGTGTCCTACGCGTCCTCCTTCGTGTCCTACAAGCAAGCCAAAATGTCCTCCGCCTCCTTGCCCGCCGCGTCCTCCTTCGTGCCCCCCTAAGCCGAAGTGTCCTCCTCCGTGCCCTCCCCAACCACCTCCCTGTCCTCCTAAACCCAAATGCCCTCCTCCGTGCCCTCCCCAACCACCTCCCTGTCCTCCTAAACCCAAATGCCCTCCTCCGTGCCCTCCCCAACCACCTCCCTGTCCTCCTAAACCCAAATGCCCTCCTCCGTGCCCTCCCCAACCACCTCCCTGTCCTCCTAAACCCAAATGCCCTCCTCCGTGCCCTCCCCAACCACCTCCCTGTCCTCCTAAACCCAAATGCCCTCCTCCGTGCCCTCCCCAACCACCTCCCTGTCCTCCTAAACCCAAATGCCCTCCTCCGTGCCCTCCTCAACCACCTCCCTGTCCTCCTAAACCCAAATGCCCTCCTCCGTGCCCTCCCCAACCACCTCCCTGTCCTCCTAGACCCAAATGCCCTCCTCCGTGCCCTCCTCAACCCCCTCCCTGTCCTCCTAAACCCAAATGCCCTCCTCCGTGCCCTCCTCAACCACCTCCCTGTCCTCCTAAACCCAAATGCCCTCCACCCCCATGTCCTCCACCTAAACCCAAATGCCCTCCACCCAAACCGAAATGCCCTCCTCCTCCGCCTCCGTGTCCTTCGAATAAACCCAAATGCCCTCCTCCTCCGTGCCCCCCTGCTCCATGTCCTCCTCCTAAACCGAAATGTCCTCCTCCGTGTCCTCCGCGACCTCCACCATGCCCTACGCGACCTCCTCCTCCTGATTGTCCTCCTCCTAAATCCAAATGTCCTCCTCCGTGTCCTCCTCAACCAAAATGTCCACCCTGTCAATCTACCCCTCCTAAAAAATGCGATACCGGATCAATCGATCTTAAAAGGTGTTCGTCTGGAGGACTATTTTTTAATCATTCGTCATTTGGCTTAGTGAATAATTCTATATTTCAAACAATTTTATTTAATAAGAAAAAGGAGAAAACAACAACACAACAAAATGAAATGGAAACAAACAACAACAACAACATCGATGATGACGCAATATTCTCACCAAGAATCGAAAAAATTCCAAGAAGTCTAACTGTTGATGATGTTTTACATATGAACAACAATATGAAAGACAATCATCCGCCGAAGGAAATAAAATTAATTGGGAAAAAGCAAAAACCGGAAATGAAAAATTCAATCAATCACGGAATGGGTACGACGATAACTTTAAAGGATATTAAAATGCGTTTAGGAGGTGAAAACGAAGTCAAATTAACAAGAAGATTTTCCGTTTCGGACATATTTGCAACAAAAAAATTTTCTTCTAGTCCAGTCGTGAAAATAATTGATGATAATAATAATAAACAATGCGGAGATGAAACTCCGTCAACGTTATCGTCCTCGTCACCATCATCATCGCCGGAATCGTTAGAAAACAAAAAAAACGTTTATAGTGAGTTAAATAATAAATCATCTTATAAAAATTTACAATATTTTTTCCATACTCCTTATTCGTATTACGATTCGTTTATAACAATGAATAACATGAGATGCAATATATTTTCCAACAAAAATCCCAACGCACCGTAAGAAAAACCATCACCGGGTGTATAAATGTATTTTTAGCATATTTTTATTAAAATAAAAAAGAATTTTTTTTTTTTTTTTTCCTTATTTTCGGTTATGTTTGTTACATTTTTTAACATGAAATTTAACATCTTTGATAAAAATTTGTTGTAAAATTGAAATTTTTTTTTTTTTTAAATTGAAATAAATATAGAGTGATTCAGTATATTTTTTTTAATTTTTTTAAATCAAAACTAATTAATAATTTATTTTATTAAAATAATTAATTAATAAATTAATTAATATAGAAAAAAATTCCACTTACCTGAATAAAACTCGCGAAAGGAGCGAGAGATGAGTTAACACGAACGCGTTAAATTTTCGTCATAGAGATAGAAAACAACATCCGGTGGCGGGTTGGCGTGGCAACGTGACGATTTTCATTTGTAAATAAAGAACGTACGAGTTTTTACTTACGTCTAATCCTAACGGAAGTGTATTGCTCGGTATGAATCTTTTTGTATTTATGGCTTGTTCTCTATCTTCCGGAGTTGGAAAAGCAAAATCTACTTGTTTCCATACGTATTTTTCTTTTAAATTTTCTAAATCATCTCCTTTTATAACATTAAATAACGTTAATCCCCAAAGTAAAGGAAAACCTCTCATATCTAAAACAAAAAGAGAAAGTTGACAAAATTATTTTGCTCTGATTAAAAAAAAAAAAAAAAAAAAATGTTTTGAATAATAAATTTCACTTGATATCCGGTGGCAGTTGTCTTTTAAAAAAATAATATTTTCCCTTTAATCGAAAGTTAACAAAGAAGAGGAAGGAAAAATAAGCAAAATATTCTGCACATGTTTTTTTTTTTGTTTTAAATAAATAAATAAAATCGATTTATCGATCGTTCGATAGATCGAAAACGTTGAATTTTATTTATTTGATATTCTTATTTGGCAAACGAAAGTAAAAGTAAAACTTGATTTAATAAGGTTGTTTTTGCTTTTTTTTTTTTTTTTTGTAGAATTTTGATTTGAGCCAATAAATTTTTCCTTGAGGCATTTTGAAGAATTTTTTTTTTTTTTTTATAAAAAAAATGGAAAATAGAAATCGAAACTCGATTTTGTTATTTTCTTATGGCAAATTAATAAATAAATGTTTTTAACCAAACACATAAATCTTAACATAAAAAAAAAAAATGTTTAACAATAAAATTTTTATCATATTTTCTACTATTATTATTATTATTTTTATACGTATTTAAAATCACATAATTCTTTTTTTTTATATTTTAAATAAATAAATAAATAAAAGACGTAATAATTATTTTTATTTATAGATTACCGTAAAGTTATTAATAACGCTAATGTTTGAAGCAAGGAAAAAAAAAATAAATTTTAATTTGATTTTATTTTTTGAAAAAATGTAATTTTAAATACGTCGTAGACATTATTAAAAAAAAATTTTTTTAAATAATTATTTAAACATTTTTTTTCGGTGTAAATTATTTAAACAAAATCCATTAGGTAAAATTTAATAAATAAATATTTTGTTTAAATGTGTTAAAATTTGTTTAATGTTAAAATTTTTTTTTTGCTGTGCGAAACAAAATTTATCTTTAAAATGCAATAATTTATTTGTTATTATCATCATTATCATTATCATTATTGTTGTTGTTGTTGTAAAAATCATTTAAATTTTATCAAAAACAATAATTTACCACCGTGAATAATTTATTTAAATAGATAATTAAATATTTATTTAACTACGACTGTAATTTATTTATTTATTTAATCTTTTCTATTATTTATTTGAGTCACGTGAATTTTTTTTTTTTACGTTTCGTACATGATAAATAAAAATGCAAAAAAAAAATGAAAGTAAAAACTATTAATAATTGATAATTATTTACTAACCAACCTCGTTATTATTATTATTATTATTATTATTATTATTTATAAAACAATAGAAAATAAATTATTAAAAAAAAACTAAAATTTAAATTTCACTTCAACTAAAAAATTCCAAAACGTTTTTTTTAATAATCCCTTCGAACTTATTATTATTATTATTATTGGGTTTAACCGCACAATTTTAATAAAACGTCGTCGTACCAAATAATAATAATAATAATAATAGTAACCGAAACGATGAAATTCACTTTGAAAAAATAAAAAAAATAAAAATAAATTTTAAATATAAAGCTCTGAAAATTATTTTTCAATGTTAAAATGATTCTAATAATAATTTCAATGATATGTAATTACGTAATTACTAATAATAATGATAATAATGATAATAATAGTAATAATAATAATAATTTCAATGCTGTCGGTTGTCGTTTTTTTTTTTTTTTTTTTTTTTTTTTATAAAAAGAAACTAAAGAAAAAAATTTTATTTTGAGAAATTAAAAAAAAAAAAAGAAATTCATAACATTAATAATAATAACCATTATTAATTAATTAATAAATTATTATTATTATTATTTACTTACGTAATAAAAAAAAATTTTTCATTGTTTGTTAATTAATAATTTTTTAATATTAAATAATTCATTTTAAAAATATTTTCGGTTAGGAAACTGCACAAAAAAATACAAAATAATTCACCGACTAACGAAAGTGAATGAAAAAAAAAAAAAATTCCGTTAGATCCGTAAAAACAACAACAACAACAAACCAAAAAAAAAAAAAAAGTTATTACCTGCTGACGGTAGTAGAGAAGTGGATGGTAATAAAAATAAAAATGCAGAACCAGTTGCAATAGCAAGTAAAAATCCAAACCAAGCGTAAGAAAAAACGTTAAAAAACATAATAATAATAACAATAATAATAATAATAATAATAATGATAACGATACGTATAATTAGTTCAAAAAAAATAATAATTTTTTTAAAAATCTATTATTTCTCTGGCGACTTCATAATTACAAATGGCTAACGAATGAGTTTTTTTTTCCCTCTTTTTCTTTTTTTTCCGTTTCTTTCCTTAACAAAAAAAAAAAAAACTCATCGTGTAAGAAGAAAGAAAAAACCGAATCGGTTCGTTAGAAAAAAAAATTTTTTCCCACCTAAAAAATTATATTGTGCGTTGCCATGCTCAATCCCCCTCCCTATTTTTTTTCATTGAACTATCACTTACCTCGAAGGTAAAATAATAATAATGATAATAATACCGCAAAATCGGAGATTAATAAATGAAAACCGAAAAAAATTAAATAAATAATTAGCGACGAAAGCGCAAAACTGATGTAACTCAGATATTTAGAAATCTGACCGTGAAAGTTTTTAATAATAATCGAGTTTTTGATAAGAGTGGCTTGTTAAGGAAGTAGAAAAATGGCAAAGATTGTTATAATAACGGTCCTGAGATGCTGTGGAAAAGTGTTTGTCTGCCATAACAAGTCTCTCTACTAGATAATTAAAACGCGCACGAAAACACTCACGCACGCACACACACACGCAAGTAAAAAAAAAAAAAATTTTTTTGTATGTAATTATTATAAGAGCATTTTTACACGATATACATTCCTTTATATTATACGCAACGCCTTGAAAAAAAACTTATTGATAATAATAATAATAATAAATAATACTAAATGAAATAATTTTAAATTGTTACCTTTTTGGTTTCGAATCCAACCGAAACCTTTCGATCCTTTTGACTAAATGAAACCTTTCTCAACGAATCTAATGCCACGACACGATGACGTCATTTTTGTAATGTATCGATTTTCGGGCTTTTTGTGTTTTTGTTTCAAGGTTTTCTTTTCTTTTCTCCACTCCCCTTCTCCTCTTTTACCCTTATTTTTTCATCCACTAAATTTTTTTTCTGTTTCGCTTTTTCAACCTTAAAATAAATAAATAAATGACGTAATTTATTATTATTATTATCGATACGTTTTTTTGTTAACATTGACACATAAAAGTTCATCGGATTTTTTTTTATTTATTTATTTTCGTAAATCTTATGTAATTAATTTTTTGTGTGTCGCGTCGTGTGTTATTATTATTATTAAACATAAAAAAAAAATGTTCTGGAACGTGTTTCTGGTAGAATGTTCTGGAACGTGTTTCTGGTAAATTGTTCTGGAGAGAGAGAGAAGGTTGTGATAATAACGCGATATGTGTTTTAATTTTACATAATATTGTTTGTTTTTTAAACAAAACAAAACAAAACAAAACAAAAACTAATTGAAAAACACAAACACGTTACGTAACATTGTAAAGATGA
>NW_002987766.1:10162-13704 GCF_000006295.1 Pediculus humanus corporis | reverse complement strand
CTCCTCATCTTTACGATCTTCCCCTCCCTCCCTCCTCCCTCTCCTTTTAACGTCTCCCTTTCGCAATTTAAAAATATTAAAATTTGCATTTTTTTTTCATTTTAAACTTTTCAAATGATGAAAATCCGGAAATTTTTTTTTTTTTTTCAATGTTGTTTGTGGCTGTGGTTGTTGATGTTGTTTTGGGTGAATTACAACTTTTCAATGTATATAACCGGTAGTATCATCATCATCATCATCACCGTCATCGTCATGAAAACGTTTTCGTAATTAATTATTGTTAGGAAATATTGAGTCGTGTTTAAAAATCTCATTAAATTTTTGTGAAAGGTTGTAATTTATAATTAATATCTTTTTTCTCTTATTTTTTCTCTTTTTCTCTTTTTCTAGAGTGTTTTGCAAATTGTGAAAAGCAGAAGACAAAAAAAGGTAAAAGTTAATAAATATGGAACGCGACGTTCATCTCATCGGATTTTTTTTTTTTTGAAATTTTTTACATAACGTAACATCGTATTATAAATCTTGATAAACAACATTTTTCATTTTTTTTTTTTTTAGTCTAGTTTCTCTTAACCAAAAGTCAAAATGTACAAACATGCGTGCACACGAACACACGCATCAACGCACAAACGCACACTCGTCCAATTAAAAAATCCGTTACTTTTCTTTTTTCAATAATTTTACATAAGGAAAAAATATCACCAGAATAATTATTAAAAATTTAAATACCCTATCTAAAAAAAATCGTTAATAATAGTAATAATAATAATAATAATAATAATATTAATGATGATGATGATGATGATGATAATTGGTAATAAAATATAAAGAAAAGTTTTATAGAGAAAAAAATGGACGCAATACAGGAAATTGGATTACGTGATGACACATGAGGCACCAGTTTTCATTGGAAAAATTTAATAGATAGAAAGAGAGAGGGGGGAAAAATTTTGAAAACGATTATTTAACATGGAATCAGGTCGAAAATTCAGAAATACAAAGAGAGAGAGAAAGAGAGAGGGGTAGTATCGAACTGGATAACGAATTTTTTTTTTTTTTTTTCGAGATGACCCAAATTTTCGTCGAATTCCACGTCAAAAAAAAAAAAATTTTTTCGACGTGGAATTAATCATTATTATATTTTTTATATTAATATATTATATTATATTTTTTATTTAAATATATTAAATTTCATTTTTTTTATTAGCGACATTTTGCGATTTCATTTGAAAAATTATTATTATTATTATTATTTTATTGACTTTTTGACGGCAAACAAGAAATCGCAAACGTTGTTTATTATATTTGAATATGCGGGGGGTATGCGTGTGCGTGAGTGCGCGCGTGTGCGCGTGCGATCTCCTCTCATCGACGTGATTTGGCGGTTGTTAAATTTTTTTATGTTTTTTAAATTTTATTATTATTATTAATATTTTTTTTGATTTCGTCACTATTATTTTTTAACACTGATAATGATGATGATGAATAATTGTATTATTAACATAAAATTATTATTATTATTTATTTATAAATTAAATAAAAAGAATTTTTTTAATAATTATTGTTTTGTCGATTGTTATGATGATATCCGTATCCGGAACTTTGAGACGGTCTTCCGTGTGTAACTTTATTTTCATTATGAAAATTTTTCATCGGAAAAGTTATTATTTGTTCTTGTTTACATTTGCTATTCTTTAATAATTCGTTCACGTTTCCTTTTAATACTCTATAATTGTATTCGGATGGATTTTGTTGTCCAACCATTACTTTTTCAAATTTATTTGTCACCATCCATACTTCTTCTCCTTCGTTTGGATTATCGATAACCTGAATAAAAAAAAAATTTTTTTTGTTTAAATGTCGAATAATTTGAAACGGGGGGGGGAGAGGGGGATTAATTGTTAACCTTCAATCCGGAGGAAAATCGTAAATTTACGTCATCTTTAATTAATTCGTGAAGATTTTCTTTAACGTACGGTTTTCTATGATTCCAACAATTTAAAGTATTGTCAACCATACCAAAATATAAAATCCCTGAAAATTAAATGAAGTTCAAAAATTTAATTTTTTGGCGCGTAAAATTTAAAAAAATTATAAAAACAATGTTTAACCGTTTTTATCGAACGCTTGACCAGCTGATTGATAATTTCTTGCTTCTTTAGAAGTTTGAAATTGTTTCGATATAGCCATATTTGTAGTTAAAAAATTTTGTTCGTTTTTTATTATTGACGTGGGTACAGATGATTCTCTCAAACTTGCCAAAGAATGATAAAATAATGTTTTATCATTGTTATCACCCGGTCCGAGAGCCATTCCTGCGTGTTAAAAAAAATAAATTAATACGAAAACAAATTTTTTTTTTTTTTCCATCTTTTTCCTATCTTTACCCAAAATTCCATCCATTAATTCAAATTCTATTCCGTTTGTATTAAACATTCCGTGTGGCGGATACGGATACATTGAATTTTTTGTTATCTTCCACGATTTATTCCTTTTTAAATCCAAAACTAATAATGAGTATCCCATAGTGTCAGATACGTAAACAAAAGTATCAGAACAACCGTTACTACTTGCATCCGAAATATCAATGGCAAGATTTGTCAAAAGGGAATCTTCCTGCAGGTAAAAAAAATTATTTTATTACCGTAATAATTATTAATTCGTGTTTGAATTTATTTATTACCTTCAACAAAGTTTCTGGAAATACGTGTTTTACAATTAAATGTCCGTTATTTAAATTAAATGCCATTAATTTCGGTGAACATTGTCTCCTTCTTGTTGGTAATGTTAAATCCACGACTCCTGAATCCACTGCCCACAATCTATCGCATTTATCTATCTGTAAAAAAAAATCAAGACGCCATTTTTTTTTATATTATCGATACGTGTATATATGTAAACAATAGTAAAATATTTAAAGGTTGATGACCCCTAAAAGAAAATCGTCCAGGTTTTGCACAAGACGACGACTAACTAGTTTGAATTAAAAAAACCTGCTTTGTCGGTTTTTTTTTTTTTCGCGGGATTAAATTATTATTAGAGGTAAATAAATTTTTTTTTTATAAGGAATGATCATGATGATGGTGGTTAAACTGACTTGCGTTCTAAAAACGGAAATCAATCCATCGCAATTTGTTTGAGAATGCCAAGACCAATCCGGATATGCTTGTACCAAATGTGATCCGTTGTGATGATTCGATGATATTTTACCCAAAGTCGTTGGAATCCCTTTGAAAAATTTTGGAAATGTTAAAAAAACCGAACGTTCGTTTCCTAAAAAGAAAAAAAAAAAAACAAAAAAAAAATTACAAACCGGAAGTTGTTATGATTTAAAATGAAATTTGTGACGAGATGAAAAAATTTAAGGACTAGAAAGTTTTTTGCTAAATAAAATTTATTTTTTCTTTAACGGAAATGTATTATTTTTTTTTTTATGCGTAATAAAAAATTAAATTCGTGAGGATATAAAATAAAAAATTTTTTACTATATCCGGTTTAATTAAATAAATCACGTTTCGATAATAATTAAAAAAAAAAAAAAA
>NW_002987766.1:0-9423 GCF_000006295.1 Pediculus humanus corporis | reverse complement strand
AATTTTCACAACATAACTTTGGAATCATTACATTAATTAATTTTATTATTAAATTAATTAATAAATAATTATTAATAATAATTTATTGATGCGAATCGAATAATTTAAAAAAATTTTTTTTTTTTTGCAAAAGAAAATTCACGGGAAAATTATGAAAACGAAAAAAAAAAAATTTTGTTTTTCATTCTCGTTTGTTTTCTCGGCTTTCCAATCCCATTAAATTTTATTATTATTATTATTATTATTATTATTATTATTATTATTATTATTATTATTATTTCCTTATTTTTTGTAAATTTGACTTAAGTTATTTATATTCATTGATTATATTTATTTTGATTATTATTATTATTAATTTTATTTTATTTTATTTATGCTTTTGGTTATACATTTAAACACAAACCGTTGCATACATAATTTTTTTCTCGCGTTTTTTTTTGGGGAGAAGAGGGGGGCATTTAAAAAATGAGTCGGATGTAAAATTATTTTTTTCCTATTTTGAAAACATCAGGAGTAAGAATCTCTGACCATTTTTATATAATTTTATATGTTTTCCAGAATTTATTCCAGGTTTTCATCCACGATTCCTTAGGGATAAATTCTTGTCCTTAAATAAATTATCCCTTAATCATCATCATTATTACTATAACAAAGACACGAAAAAAAGATACAAAGTGATTTTTTTTATTAATTTAATTTTTTATTTATTTATTTATTTAAATATAAAACTATTTTTCTTAATAGCAAAACCTTGAATGTTTATTATCGATAGCAAAAATTAATAATAATATAATAAGAAAAATTTCATCACCACATTAAATCATTTATTTAAAAGAAAAACAACACAAGACGCCATTTTGAAATGAATTAATTTGAACTGTAGCAAATATTTTCTTATTGAACAAACAAAAGTAAAATAAAAATTTGTAAATTTTTTTTTTTTTTTAACGAATGAGTCGCACACATGTAAAAAAAAATTATTAATAATAATAATAATAAATTAAAATGTTAATATATTTCGAATTGAATAAATAATTAATTAATTTAATAATATTGGCCGGACAACAAAACTAAGTCCAAGGCCGTACATTATCGTGTTTTTCTTTTTTTTTCTAAAAAAAGAAAATGTTAAGAGTTTTAATAAGTCGCAGACGAAAAAAAAAATTGGAAAGTTTATTTAAAACGAATAAATTTATTATTAAAATTTTTTTGGCAAGGGGACTCCATTAAATTATTGCAAAAAAAATTTCTTCCGCTTTCGTTATTACGTTTCTTTTTTTTGTTACCTTACCCCCCCTTATAAAAAAAAAAATTAATAAGGTAATTTTTATTTGTACCTGAGTGTCATTTAAAACAAAAAATTACATTAAAAAATTTCAAATTTTCATTAAAAAAAATAAAAATTTATCAGAGTAATTAGTAATAAATAATAAATAAATATTTACCTTTGTACCAAACGTCTACGTCAAGCGGTAATGCATAAGTTCCAGGTACGTATTCTCCAGTATTTAAATAATTTTCTCTTATTCCATCGTTTGGAAATTCAAAATCCACGGATTTCCATTGATAAACAACGTCTAAATCTCCCCAACAAAATTTTAAACCGCTAATGAAAAAACATAATAAAAAAAACAAAACCGACATTATTAACGTTTTTTTTTTTTTAAAACCTATTTATTATTAATATTTAAAATAATAATAAGAAAATAATAATAATAATAATGATAAAATATATAAAGGTTTCGTTATAATAATAATAATAATAATAAAAACGACAACAAGTTACGTAACATGTTCGAAAGCTGATGATCGACTAAAAATATTCAATCGTCTTCACAATTCTTTTAACGTTTTTTTTTTTTTTTTTTTTTTTTTTTTTTTTAATTTTAAAATTCATGCTCAAGACTAAAAAAAAATATTAAAATCATCATTATTATCATTATCATTATCATTAATCTTTTTTTTCTCTATCGAATTTTCGTACGAATTATTTAATTAAAAAAAAATTAAATTAATTTTTTTTTTTTACGGTTTAATGATTTTTAAAATGATCATTTCCGTCATTTCAAGTCTTCTTTTTTTTTTTTTAAATCAAAACAAAAATTTAACGATTTTTTTTTTATAACCTTGAAATTTAACACAAAGTCATAGAGTGTTTTTAAAAAAATTTAATTTGATTTAATTTAAAAAAACGGAAAACAAAATGGCGGCAATTGTTTCCTTCGGATTTTAATTTGATTGTAATTTATCTAAACAAAGAAACGAATAACAAGAAATATGTTTTCTTTGTTTTATTTATGTTTTCTTTTTGTTTTGTTTTTTCTTATTAACGCGAAATTTCCCATATTTAAAAATATTTGACGTCAGATAAAATAATGACGTCATTTCAAAATTGTCATCCTAACGGTTCATCATCTAGTAATTTGAATTTTATGATAATTTAAAAAAAAAAAAAAAAAAAAAAAAAAACAGGTAAATGCGCAGTTAAAAAACGTTTCAAAGCGATATTTTTAAAATTTTATTAATAATAATAATAATAATAATAATAATAATAATAATAATAATAATAAATGATAACGTTAATGAAAATAATATTTTGTTTAGTTAAGGGAAAAATAAGAAAATTATTATTGCAAAGGAAAAATACTCAAAATATAAAGAAAAAAAAAAATTTTTTTTTAAATATAAAATAAGGGAAAAACTCTTCAAATAAACAAAATTTAAACATCGATAATCGATCGATCCTTTATCGATTATTGTTATTAATTTAAGCAGTTTTTTTTGTTATTTTTAAATAAATAAAAATGATAAAAAATAAAATAAAATAAAATAAAGTAAATTTAACGAACGAAACTTGAATTTTCCAACGTTTTAACCCATTATTATTTAACGTATTATTATTATTATTATTATTATTATTATTATTATTATCATTACACGTGGTAATATTTGTTTTGATAAAACGACACGTAATAATAAAAATAAAAAAAAAATTTTTTTTTCTTAATAAACAAATAAATTGTTTACACGAATTTATTTATAATTTTTTTTTTTTTAAATTATCGATAATAAAATTTAAATTTTTTTACAAAATATTATTATTAAAATGTTTTTAATTAATTAATCATGTAATTATTTATTAATAAATTTTTAATAATTATTGAAAATTTATGAATGAAAAAAAAAAAAAAAACAAAACGCGGTAAAAAATAAAAAAATTTAATTGCAACAATTTTATTTTTTAATAAACGTATCATACACACATAGAGAGAAAATTTCCTTTGGTTTTTTTTTTTTGTTTAATTTATAATATTGTTACATTTTTTTCGTCTTTATAATTACAAATAAAAAATATATTTAAAAAATTTTCTTCTTAAAATCTAAATAAAGACTAATTTTGTTTAATTAATTAATGGCAAAAAAAAAATTTTTTTTAAATTTTTTTTTTATTTTTCTGTTCGCGGTTTTGACTAATTTTTTTTAATTTTTTTCTTTTTTTCTTCTTATTTTTTTTTTAATCCCGTTAAAAATTATTTTTTTTTAAATGTTAATAAATTATTAAAGGGAACGGCAGTGTTGAGTCTCATTATTCTCAAATTAATTTCTCTTGGATCAACCGTCCTTTTGAAAAATTTTTGAAATCTCGTAGAAAGCAACCAAAGATTTCCGTTGTCTCTGTAAGCGACTAATAATTCGCTTACGAATTGAAGTATTTCCGGATCGTAGGCCAAAACTCTAATGGTAAGAGAGAGAAAAATAAAAAATGAATCCTTTGTTTAAAAAAAAATTATTATTATTAATAAGGAAGAAAAAGGAAAAGGAAAACCCACTGGTTTCTGTTGGTTCCTGGTTGCCAACTGGCGACGGCTGTTTGTTCTATCGGACTGAAATAAATTGATCCGTCGTGAGGATCAACGGCAAGACCGACACCTTGAGAACTTTTTCTACCGATCGTTTGAACAGGTACATCATCCGTGCTGGGACCGGCTTGCAAAAAGCTTACAGGAACGGAAAATATTCTATCGGTGGCCAAAGGTTGGTAATAGAGTACTCTGGATGCTGTTGCTGATGGTGGAGATAAAGCCAATCCGATTATACCGTCGGTGAGAGTGAAAGATTCGTCGGCAATCTAAAAAAATTTTTTTCGTTGTGATTTCCGACAAATTTTATAAAAAAATTAATAATGATAATACTAACGGTGTAAGTCGAATAATCTGGATTAGGATACATGGAAGGATGAGAAAATCTCCAAGCAGCATCTTTTCTAGCATCGTAAACTACAATACCGGGAGCTGCAGTGTCTGATATGTAAACGAAAGCATCGTCACAGGATCCGTAACCGGTCAAGTCGTCAATGACCAAATTGGTAAATAAAGAAGCTGGTCTTATCACTTCTCTACAACAAAAACGTTAAATTAAAAATTTCAAGGGAAATAATATCATATGAGACCAGTCGAAAAGGGGGGAAAGTACCTTGGGAAAGTAACACTTTTTACCAATTGATCGGTACTCATGTCGAAAATCAATATTTTAGGCGGGCAAACAGTTGTAAAGTCATCGATACTGTTGGATACGCCACTGTCCAAAACCCAAAGTCTGTTACATCTGTCGGCTCTGATTCTGTACGTGGAAATCAATCCACTGCAATTAACTCCTCTACCGGAAGAACTGTGGAAATCCCAGTTTGGATAAGCCTAAACGTAAAAAAAAAAAAATGATATCATTCATTTTGTTCGGTTTGTTTAATTTTAAATAAGAAAAATAATTATAAGAGAAAATGATAATTACGCTGACAACCGGAGAGGTGGTAACACCTGGTTGAGTTCTTGGTATGGAAACGAGAGTTGCTGGAATTCCAAGACGTAACCTTGGTATGGCAAGAAATATTCTACTCCATCCGACTTCCGTACCGGTAAATACGATGTTTTGTGGTATGTAACCGCCATTTATTGGATAATCGTGCGGAAGTTCAAAAGGTAACAAATTCCACTGATGTACGACTTCGATTTCGCATGAAGTCAATGCTATCCCGCTAATAAATATCAAACCGATAAAGCTTGGAATGAGCCTAAAAACAAAAAAAAAAAATTTTATCCCATTCTCCAGGATCGAACGTCGCCATTTTCCCCTGTCATTTAAATTCCACACAAAACAATAATGGCGGATGTGCGAAATTATAATTTTTTTTTTTAACTCTAAAATTATTTATTAATAAAAAGAAAGTCAAACGGAAATTCCCGAGTTTATTTTTTTTTTTTTTGTTTCAATATCATTATTATCAATATGTCTGCCCGATTTTATTACGTGACTCGAAATTAATTATTTTACAATAATAATTATATTACTTTTCATTCGATCGATTATTAATAATAATTTTCATTTAATTAAATTTTCCCATTTTCTTCGAATACGCAAAGGTCAGACCGCAATTTTATCCGTTTTTAAAAATTTTATATATAATAATGATAATAAATTCAATGGGAACAAACGAACGAACGAAAGATATGAGAAACAGAGAAAAAAATTTTTTTTCTTTCTTTCCTTCGAATCCTTGATTTAACGCCCCCCACGTGTCCGAATTTAACCTTAAAATTATGTTAAAACAACAACAACAACAACAATACGAGAAAAAAAAAAGAAAAACTTCCCACGTAATATTATATTACTACAAATCGATTGTAATTAAACCCATTTCATAACTTTTTTTTTTTTTTTTATTTAAACTCGACGGTTATGATTAGTAATTAAATAAAAAACGCATTCTTTCATCAATGAATGACATCACTACAATTGTAGTTTGTATTTTTATTACGGGTCAAATAATAATAATAATTATCATTGTAGTGTTGATTTATCAGAATCATTACCACGTGATAATTACACATCAATTTTATTTATAAAACATGATAAAAACAATAACCTACAACTAGTATCGATAACGACTACTTTTGTAGTTTTTTTTTTTTTACTTTGTTGTAGTTATAATAATAATCAAACGACGTCGTAATTATTATGAATTTAAAACCTTTGATTTTTTTTTGTTTAAAAAAAAAACTTAATAGGTACCATTTTCTATTATTATTATTATTATTTTACATCGAATGGAAATATTATCAGTGAGCAAAATGGCTCACACACAGGAATCAACAAATACAACAACAAACACATTTTTTTTTGTAATGACAATTTATAATATGTGTAATCAATCAAGGTTCGCTTAGGTTTTCTCATTGGATTTATATATATGTGTGTACCTGGTTGCCCTTATTTACTTATCAAGGTCAAATTTCATTTGAGGACAATTTTTTTTTACAATAATAATATTACTTTCATTTTCATGGTAGGATTTATCATTAGTTTGTTATTATTATCGTTTGTAATTGTTATTGTTGTTGTTGTTTGTTTGTTTTACGCCGTACGAAAAAGCCGACAAAAAACCGATAATTTAAATCTTTGTTTTTTGAAAAATTTATGGTTTTTTTTGGGTAGGGAAATTTATGGGGGTTGTGGTGGTGGGAAAACAAAAAAAAGGTAGTATCCGTGAGAGAAGGTGAAACGGCATGGGAAAAATTTTAATGTGTGACGTCATCGGTCGAAAATAATAAATAATTTTGTTATTAATTATCGAACGGAATCGTAAATTTTTTTTCGGAGTCAAAAATGTTTTTTTAATAAATTCATTTTATTAATCAATCAATCAATCAATCATTTTTTAAAGAACATTCTCGAATTTTTATTCCTCGTACTTTTACCCATCGATACAATTTAATCAATCAATCAATCAATTCCTTTCTCCTTAATAATTTCTTTTCACCTTTTTCTCATTCCAATACGATTTAAAATAAAACGTTTTTTTTTTTTTTTAAACTTAACTTATCATTATTATCATTATTATTATTATTATTATTATTATTAAAACAATTATTTTATTTTCGTTATTACAACCTTGAGCTTTGACATGCGACTTCGTTTTTTTGTACTAAAATTTATTATAAACGAGATTTATTTAATGAGTGCGAGGACAAATTTATTGTAAAATTTAATACTACACAAAAAACAGTTAATAATAATAATAATATTAATTGCTTTTTTCTTTTTCCGTTCAATAAATAACCAAGGACGGATTTTTATATTATTATTAATATTATTTTGTAATTTAATTGATCGGTAAAATGAAAAAAAAAAAAAAAAAACCGAAAAAATTGTTTGAGAAAGTCGTAAAAATTATTAATTTTAAAACATTCTATTTAATTGATACGTTATTGTCGTTGTCGTTGTTGTTGTTGTTGTTTCAATAAAAGCCTAAAAAAAAGTGTGAACGACCTACAATGTCCGACCAACCTTTGGAATATTTGAATGTCATCAAATTTTAATATAAATAATATATATAATCAATTAATGTCGTTGTCGCCATTTTTATGACGTCATAATTGATTTACAATCGTGAAAATTCGTTTAATCGTAAGACTATTGCGATCGGTCGGGATTGGTTTGTTTTTTTGGTTATTTTTGCTACCTGTGATACGAACGAAATTTTTTTTTGTCGTACCTGAAATTTCAGTCGAGTTTTAATATTTATCAAAAAAAAAAAACAAAAATGGAGGTTGTCGTATAGATTTTCCCTTAAAAAAATTATTTAAGAAAGATAAAAATTTGTTTTTTTTTTTTTTTTTTTTTTGATTTTGCGGTTACGTGAACTGGAGAAACGTGAATTGATTTTTTTTTTTTTTTATAATCACGACGAATTACATTTACGACAAATAATAATAATAATAATAATAATAATAATAATTTTTTTGCAACCGCGAAATATTTTTTTTACTTCTAAATAATCGATTCTTAAAAAGGAAAAATTTTTGTTTGAATCGATAGTTACGTTCACCGTATTAAAAAGTAAAAAAAAAGCGAACGTCTTTTTTAATTCTTCTGCCACGTGGGTTTTAATATTGTGTTTTTGTCCATTACGTGACGTTCATCGTGATCAATAATTATAATAATAATAATTTTATAATTGGCGTCACGACGAATATAAACGAATGTAAAAAATTTTTTCATTTTTTCCTTTACATCGATGACATCTTCCACCTACCGATCGATCAATCGATCGATCGATCGATTAATTACGTAACAACCTTTCGATATTGTATTTTTTTTTAATAAAATTTCGATTTTGAGACGAGTTACAATTTTTCTATCGCAATATTTAAAAAAAAAAAATGAACGATATCGAATTTTTTTTTTTTTTTTATCATGGAGACTGACTCTCCCCGTTCTATATTTTATTTATATTTCGTCATCTGATAACTTAATCTCTATCATTATCATTATTATTATTTATTTCTTTGTAAAAAAAAAAATTTGCTACCGTTAAATGTTAATTATTGTACTACAACGATTGCCGTTAATAATTTTCATACGTTTAAATACTCATATAGACTATAATAATATAGAGTTGTTATGATTTACGACGTCGTCTTTTTGACCTTACAAATTGTTGTGTCAATAAATTATTATTACAATAAATAAAATGAATTGGAGCATCGTGTACGTCGTTTTTCTCACGTAATAATAATAATAATAATAATAATAATTAACATCGTAATTGCGTGTTATGTTGTAATTAAACGGTGTATTTATTACTCGTCGTAATTAATGTAAAATTAACAAGATTTGAATCGACCGAGTTTGGAAAATTTATTATTTTCATACGTAATCAATCGGAAAATTCATCATCATCATCATCTCGAAATCAAAATTTAAATCGCATAAATTTTCGTTCGGAAAAAATTTATTACGATGACTTCCGGTTAATAAATGACGTCAAAAGAGGATTCGAACGTGGTCGCGATTTAGAATTATTTGTTTAAAAAAAATTATCCGAGGAAAATTAAAAAAAAAATTTTTTTAGGGATCCGAACCGTTACACCTCCCCACGTGGAATAAGACTTATCAATAACGGTTTTGTAATAAAATAATAATAATAATAATAATAATAATAATAATAATAATAATAATAATAATAATAATTTTTTCAAAAAATAAATAAAAAATTTTAACCGAAAGCGATTAAATATAAATATTTTTTATTTCTTGACTTCTTTTAAATGAAATTCTTTGTAATTATTATTATTATTATTATTATTATTATTATTATTACGTAATTGAACTACATCGAATGGGGCTTTACCCAAGAGAATGAGAAAGTCACAATAATAATAATAATAATAAAACACGAGGAATTATTTAAAAAAAAAGCAAAACACAAAACAAAATGGATTCGAATCCACGTGTAGGAGAAAAAAAAAGAAAAAATACAAAAAAAATTTTTTTTTTTTCTGGAGCAATCAACTAAATGCCATTATTATTATTATTATTATTATTATTATTATCATTTCAATTTGAAGGCCGTAATAAATATAAAAT
>NW_002987767.1:162203-170816 GCF_000006295.1 Pediculus humanus corporis | reverse complement strand
GAGGAAGTAAAATCAAATTAAATAATAATGTGTTTTAATAAAGGGTCTTTTTTGTTTTAACGATGAGAATGCTGACTGAGAAACTGACTGACCGGGAAATGAATGAAATTATTTCCTATTTTCGTCTGGTATTAATTGTGAAATGATTATTCCTATTATAGAGTACAAAAAGGGAAAGAATAAAATAATAATAATAATAATAATAATAATAATAAAATACACGAGGGGGGGGCGGGTTAAATAAACGACTCATTTACGTAATGGGAGAGTGAAAAAAAAAAAAAAAATTTACGAGGCGTTTGTTGTTTGTTTATTATGTTAAAATTCATTGTTAAATTGTTGCTGAATGGATTCGATTTTAAATAATTGGTATCAGTTATCGTTAAAAACTAATTTTGTTGATTATTATTATTATTATTATTATTATTATTATTATTATTATTATTATTATTATTTTTCACGAAACGTGTTTATTGTAAAAAAAAGAAAAAATGGCTTTTTAGAACCAAGTGGTGCCAGGGTTATAGCACCATTTACCCTTTTTTTTTTTTTGCATTTAATTTTATTTTAAATAAACTAAATAAATTTAATCATAATCATTCGTTACATAATATTAAACGTTAACTTAATATATCTATCGGCCTTCAAATAAATAAACTAAGTTATTTAAAAATTGCGTTTGTTGTTTGGTCTTCTTTGTAAGAAGAGAGAGATGCAAAAATTAATTAATTTGGCACGTTATTGTATAGAGAGAGAGATAAAGAGAGAGAGAGAGAAAGAGAGAGCTTTATATAGAGCTTTTTAAACGACGAGCCTAGCCTAGCCTTTTATTAAGCTTTAATTTTATTAATTCAAGTTATATATGTATATATAGTGGACGCCATTGATGACAACAGATAATAAGAAATTCGTTTATCGTTATTATTATTACTTTTTTTCCCTCCATCAAATTCCTTCGAGTAATTTTTTATTTTTTTTTATAACAAACAAGGACGATAATTATTATTATTATTTTTTAATAATGAAATATAAACAAAAAAAATCGCTTCCTTGTTTTTTGGCAGTTTGCATCGAAATGTTTCAAGTGTAAATTATTTTAAATGAAGAAAATACATAAAAAAAAATTTGACTGAAAATATTTATACGCATTTAATAATTCACTATTACGACAATGGTTTTAAAAAATAATGATAATAATAATAATAATAATAATAGTTTTTCATTGTGTTTCTATCGAAAAGTTAATAAAGTGAAATATTAAAATCAGGAAGTTGAAATGGATTTTTTTTTTTTTTTTTCGGTAATAAAATAAAAAATCTCGTCGTTATTATTATTATTATCATTATCATCATCATCATCATCATCATCATCATCATCGTCTACGCAATCATTGAATGGATGGATCGTTAAAAATTGAGAGCCAGCCGACACATGCGTTACAAACATGAAAATGTAAATTAATGTTTTTCCCTTTCATTTTATCGAGCATATTTTAATTTTAATTTTAATTTTAATTTTTAAAATAAAAATTTTAATTATTAATCGATCGTTCAATAAAAAATAATAATAATCATAATAATATTAATAAAGTGTAGGAAAAGAAATAAAAAAAATAAATAAATAAATTTATAGGAATTATTAATTTTATTGTCGTTGTAAGTTTTCTGGAATTTCGCCATGCTCGTTAAAAAATAGTTAAAAGTCATTTTATTTATTATTATCATCATCAATTGAAAGTTTTATCAGTGAGTTGTCGTCGTGTGTGAAAATTATTATTATCATTATTATCATTATCATTATTATTATTTTCGCGACGTTTTTTTTTTTTTTTATTTAAAAAGCTACGGGAAAATTGATTGCAGAGTGAAAACCGCAACAACAACAAAAACAAAAAATTTAAAAATTACGTTTTTTTTTTTCTTTTCCCGCTTTAACTTTTTTTTTTTTTAAATAAGATTTTGACCCGCATGGAAAACTCAATTCCCTTCTTTTCCCTGAACCCCCCTTCCCATTTTCTCCCTTGAAAAAAATTAATAAAGAGAAAATTTAAATTCTTCATACGATCCGTGTTATTGAATGAATTGGAAAAAAAAAAAAAAATTTTTTTTTTTTTTTTTGTTTTGGGGAGGCTGGGAAAAAAAGGTTTAAATGCAAATTTTTGAGAGAGAGAAAGAAAGAAATGGAAAACACGAGGTTAACACGGAGAAAATTTTATCATTTAAATATTTTACTTCCGGTAAAAACCATTGTTAAATATTATTAGATTTTTAATTTTTTCTTTTATTTTTATTAATTTTCCTTTCTGGGTAGAAAATAATAATAATAATGATAATAATAAAAGGGAAAATTGCGCTGTTGGTAAAGAATTTTCTTTTTTTTTTTTTTTTAATAATAATAAATTCTTAACTACACTTTTTTTTTCTAATGGATTTTTTTTAAAAAAAGAAAAAGGAAAAAAATTCGAAAAATTTTAATTGTTTTTTCTAATTATTATTATTATTATTATTATTATTATTATTATTATTATTATTAATTTGTTTTAAATGATTATATATATTGAGCATTCGTCAAATCAAATTTTTTTTTAAGTTGGAAAATATAATTACACAAAAAAAAAAAAAAGAAAATTTTCTTTTACCTGTGCCCCATATATATAAAGATGGAAAATGGCGTCAATTTTTGAATTGTCTTAATGTAAAATGATAATTTTATTTATAAGAAAAATATGAGTGGAATTAATCATTTAAAAAATTTTATAGATATCACTTTTAATCAAATTTTTTTTACACGTCACACATGGTTAGTTAGTTATAAAAAAAAAATTTTATTAATTTATTACCCGAAGTAATAATAATAAGAGTTTTTTTAAAATATTTGGCAATTAATTTATTAAAATATTTAATAATTATTATGTATGTTAATTAATAACTTATTATTATCATTATCACGGGGGGAAAATGTTGAAAAAAAAAAATAGTAAAACAAGGTTTTTAATCGAGTTTTTAAGGCCGTACAAAAAAAAAAAAAAAATGTGGTGGAAAAAAATTCACCTGTTGACAATGAGACTTTTAAAAATTAGAAAAATTACCTTCTGGGTTTTTTTTTTATTTAAATTTTGAGTTATTATATAAAAATTTACTTATTTTATTTTAGTGACGTAATTTCAAATTTTCTTAGATTTTATTTTAAAAATATTCAAGGGGAGAAAAGTGAAAAAACCACAGCAAAAAAAAAAAAAAATTTGTTTTTCCGATACAAAATTATCATCATTCATTTGGTTTTGGTTTTGGTTTGTTAAAGAAAATTTGATTTTTCAAAAACGTAATTGAATTGAGAAAACAAACTTACAAACAAACAAACAAACAAAAAAAATACTCTCTTGTTTCCATTATTTAAATTTTAAATATCGTTTACGTAAAAAAAAAAAAAAATTGATATTTTTAAAAAAAAATATTTTTCCAGTTATATGGAAAGTTTGGAAAAGATTAATAAATATATTTTAAATTTTTTTTTTTTAATACATTGTTAATAAATAAATCCAGTCGAGATTAAATTTAGTGAAAGTGAAAGAAAGAAAGAAAAAATGAAAACAGGTTCAGGCATTGAATTATTATTTTTAATAACGAAATTTAAGTTTAAAAAAAAAAAGAAAAGAAAATTTTCTCACTTCGCTCGGAATTTTTTTCTTTTTTTTTTCGAATTTAATTTCAATTTAATTAAACCGGAAGATTATTTTATTTTATTCAAATTTATTTTCGTAACTATTATTATTATTATTATTACTCATATTTTATAAATATTATTATTATTAAATTGCGTGGGGAATTTAATAATATGTGTGTGTGTGTGTGTGCGTGCGCGTGTTTATGTGGGTGAAAGTGTTAATGGATTTTCATCGTCTTTGTGTTATAAATTAAACGACGTATGTATTTAAAAAACGGAAAAAAAGGGAAATAAATAAATTAACGTTATTATTATTATTATTATTTTTTTTTCTAACCATGGCGAGTTTAATGAATATCAATTTAACCTAATAATAATAATAATAAGAGACGACGAAATTCTGAGAAATTAACAAAATATTATTATTAATATTGTAATTAACGCATTTAATTTTTTTTTTTTTGTTTATAATATACATTTCAAAACTTATTAAATAATAATAAGGGGATTCCCTCGAATTTTCCATTTTTCTCGTGAATTTATTTATATTTTCGTAACGGTCGCGTAAAACGAGTGGAATGGCCCAAATGAGGGATTATTACGTGTAAAAACGTCGCCATTTTTTTTTTCTTCGCCGTCCTGCCGTTCAATGTCACTTTTTTTATTTTTTATTTTATTTTATTTTTTTTCCACGTACTTTATATTTATTTGTTTGTTTTTGTCGATTGACAATTTTTTCGTAAGGTCGAATTTTAATTTATTATTATTATTATTATTATTTTATTTATTTTCGAAAAAAAAAATCAGTCATCGCGTAAGAAATTTATTTTTTTAAGTGTCACGGATAGGAATAAACATGGAGTCGCGTGATTGAAAATAAAAAAATTCGTCCTCAAACGATTAAATAATAAAAATGTTTACACTTTTATTATTAAATTTGTTTAAAATTATTAATGGTTTCGAAGGAAAAAAAAACACAAACACCCCGAAAAAGGGGTAGTTTTCTCTCGTTGTTGCTGTTGTTGTTGTTGACTTTCAAGGTTTTTCCTTTATCGCGTGCAAAAAAAATTTTCTTTTTTTCCTATTTTAACTAAGACGAATTTTTTTAATTTTTTAATTTCGTAATAAAAAATGTAAATTACTCGCAATTAAAAAAGAATTATTTTTAGTCATGAGCAGCATTATCATTATTATTATTTCTCAAATCTGGAAATGGTAAAAAAAAAAAAATTTTTTCCTTTGTCTGTTTGAATGAATCAATTATTGAAAAAAATTAATTTGACCTTGTTTAGGTAAATTAAATGCTTTTATTTCGTTCATCGTTTTTTTTAAACGATGTTAAATAAAAAAAAAAGTGTAAAATTTGCAAGAATAAATCCATGTGAAATGTAATTTAGTTTTCACGGTTTTCCCGCCCCCTCCCTTCCCCCCGTAGCCCCCGTTATTCGTTTTTCTTTCTTTTTTTATAATGCAAAAAAAAAGTGATAAATGATTGTTTTGATTCAGATGAATACGTTTATACGAAAGTAACAATTCTTCATTGGTTTTCTCTTTTCACAAGAAAAATTTTTTTAAAAGAATAGATTTTGCGGTTTACTTCCGGTAAAAAAAAAAGAAAAAAAAAAGAAAAACTTAAAGACCTTTTGATTACGTTTTAAGGAAATTAAAGGGGATTGGCGGTTGAACGTGATTTACACAATCGGTGGCGGTTGGTCACCACCACCTTTCGGTATTTAAATTACGTCAATTTTTTTTACAAACGGGGGCCGCGCCCCCCTTCGCTTTTACATACATATACGCCTACCCCTTTGGTTTATTTGTTTTTTTTTTTTTTTTTTTTTTTTTTTTTTACTGACCAAGACATATCATTAATGTTTCACTTTTTTTTTTTTTTGAGTTTTTTACAACAACAACAACTATTTGAATAAAAAAAAAAAAAAATTTATTTGTACTGTACTATATACGTGTAGTTGTTGTTGTTGAAAAAGATTTATTTTAAGGTCTCTCTTTTCTAAGGTAGGTTTTTTTTTTTTTAGGTATGAGTGGTTCACCTTTTTCTATCTGTGATAGAAATTCGCATAAATTCGCGCGTGTGTGTGCGTGTAAGTTTTTATCACTGAATTACGTTTTAAGGTAATTTCAATCAGGTTTTATATACCTCGTTATATAGTTGTGATTTTTTTATTTGACATTGCCGACGGATTGATAAAATTTATCATTATTATCATTATTATGTATGTATGTATGTATACGTATCACCCAACGTTCAGGACACGTTTTAAAATCCTTTGATGTATGTATATTGTTTCGAAACTTTATTTATTTAATTTTTTTTTGTCATCGTGATTTAAGAGTGTATGTTGTTTTTGACAATTTTTACATTTTCCATTTTACATTTTTGTGAAAATTTATTGCAAAGTAGCGTCAAGGAGGGGGAGAGGGAGGGTGCGGTGCATTTAGATTTAATTCAAATTATTAAAAAAAATTACGAACGAGTGTAACGGATCATGTACTAATATTAAAAAAAAAAAACTGTATTTATGTTGCTTTTAATCCTTCTCGTAAATTCAAATTATTATTATCATTATTTTTTCAAATAATAATAATAATAATAATAATAATAATAATAATAATAAACTAACTTTGTTTCGACTTATTTTGTATTGTTGTTGTTGGGGGGGGGGGGGGTTTAACATTGCTGCGTATGAGTTCATCACGAGTAAAACTGGAACTCGAATTCTTTTGATATCCAGAACCAGTTTTTTTATTTTTTTTTAAATATTTTTTATCATTATTATTATTATTAATAATATGAAGTCAAATAACTGAATTATAAAGGATATTTTTTTTTTTTTTTAAATTTAAAGTTAGAAAATTAAAAATATTTTTTTTTTTGGTTTTACTTTAACGTGTTTGTTTTGAGAAAAAAAAAGAAAATTTAAAGGGATGTGCTGATCATTTAATATGGCTTCCACTTTCGATTATTATTAATATTATAATTTTTTTTTTTTTTTTAAATTAAATTTTCAGGAAAGAAGTTCAAAATCACACGGTGAAATGGGGCGCAAAATTTGAATTCGTTTGTAAAATGAGTGCGAACGCTTCGACCGGCGTTTTAGAGCGTTGTGCCGTACGAGTATCCGTTCGAAAGGTAGAAAATTTCATCAATCTTTAGTAATAATAATAATAATAAAATATATATATATAGTCCTTTTCAGGGTTTCAAAAAAATTTATTTTTATATATTTATTACCCGGGAGCGTTGAGATGAAATAACTTAATTGATGATTTGACCTTAAATTGGATTTGTCGGTTTTTTTTTTTATTTTTCTCCTCCGAAAATTAATTATTATTATAAAATTTATGAAACAAAACCAAGGTAACGATAACAACAACAACAACAACCGACGGACGATGTTTGTCTAGCGGTGGTGATGGTGGGGGTGGGGATGGCGACTCGTCTGCTATTCGGCCTGTTTTCTTCTCTTTTAAAAAAAATTTTCGGCGTGATTTTGATGACTGTTTAGGTTTCCCTGGTACAATGGAAACAATGGTTTGGTAAATTAAAAAATCCAAGGCTGAAATCGGTCACTCGAATGAGGTTTTTATTTCCCTCCCGCCCCCCCCTACAAACTCTTCTCATTGTTGATTGATGATTGGGGAGTGGTAGTGAGGAATGGTGGTAATTTAACAATTACCTGACAGAATTATTCATCTCGCTGTTTTTTTTGCAAAAAAAAAAAAAAAATTTGCCCTAAGCGCGCAAGTCCGGTTATTCGTTCATGTTTTTTTTTAGCGTACCTATTGTTTGCTTTTTTTTTTTTTTTTTTTTCGTGTTATCGGTGGTTATTCGTGTCGTCATCGTTGAAATCGTTGACGTAATTACTAAATATACAAATAAGGAAAAATAATATATATAAATATTTTCCATAACGTCATTTTCTTTGCTTAGCAAATGAGTAAAAAAAAAAAAATTGGGTGACGTTACTGACCTTTTGAGTAATGACGATGATAATAATATAAACCTAATGAATAAAGATAAAATAAGTAAAATTTAAATTTTAGGTCGAATTACACTTTTTTTTGATTGATATGAGTTATCGCGTAATTTTAAATAATTGTAAAGCGTGAAATTTATTATCATTATCATTATTAGCGAATAATCCCGTAAGGTATTCCCATTTAAATGTAAATCTTTTTACCTTAGCGATTCTTGTATAATTCATTCAAACAATTAATGTTTACATTATAAAATCCATTTAATAATTTTTTTTTTTTTTTAAATTTATTACACAAAACAATTACGACGAGAATGACCGGATTAATAACATTTATTTATTAAGATACATTTCGTTTGGAAAATTAATTAATTAATTAATTAGGAAAAACAATTAAAATTTAATGTTTTTACTTTTTCCATTTTTTTTTCGTTACTAGCATTTGTTTTGTTATAAATTGATTCGTTTCTAATAGTAGGATTGTTGCATAATAAACATCTTGAAAATATTTCTGCAATTTTCCCCGCCCCCTTCCCTTACCTCCCCTCCTCCCCCTCTGCCCCTGTTCGTAAAAAAAATTTCAAATCGAAAAGTAATAATAAAAAAAAGAAATTTATATTAGTCGGCGGAAAAGTTATGCGGTTCCTCTTTTACAACTGAGTTTTATTGTTTTCCCTTTTTTTTTTCTTTTTTTTTTTATGTTCGATTGGGTAATTTTTTTTTTTAAATTGTAAATGTTTAAATGTTTAAATTGTTTTTCGTCAAAACGAAAAAAAAAAAAAAATGTTTTCAATGAAATTGTATTTAAAAAAAAGAAAAAAAAAAAAAATTTATCGGTTGAAAGTTTTTTTTTCTATTTTTTAATTGGGGCGATTTAATTTTTTTTTTTTTTTTTTTTTTTATTTTTCATTTGTTTCTTTTCCCCCGTTATTGTTGTTATTGTTAAAGGTTT